>NW_019154089.1:21534428-21777834 GCF_002288905.1 Enhydra lutris kenyoni
CCTCTGCCTTCAGCTCAGGTCATGGTCTCAGGGTCCTGAGCTGAAGGCAGAGGCTTAACCCACTGAGCCACCCAGGTGCCCCTAAAGATTTTTTTTTAATTTATTTTATTTGACAGATAGAGATCACAAGTAGGCAGAGAGGCAGGCAGAGAGAGAGGGAGGAGGAAGCAGGCTCCCTGCCGAGCAGAGAGCCCGATGCAGGGCTCGATCTCAGGACCCTGGGATCATGACCTGAGCCGAAGGCAGAGGCTTTAACCCACTGAGCCACCCATGTGCCCCTGCAACTAATATTTTGAGTATGTTCAACCTATGGCTATTTTTCCTTCAAAGTTCAACTTAGATCGAATGCTCTCCATGAAAAAAAAAAAAAAAAAAAGCCACTGAAATGCCCCAACCGTGTTCTCTGTTGCTGCAAAGTTCCGCCCTGCGTACTACTGATGGAGCTTGGAGTGACTCTTCTGTTACTTGCAACTTGTCCTTTACCTGATTTCAGTGCCAATGAAAGCTGGGTCTTTTCTCCTTGAATCTTCCTAGCCTTATGGCACAGATATTTTTCTCCACAGTTTACTGAAGAGAAGTTGTATAATTCATTTAGAGAAACAGAGCAAGTGATGTGAAAATTCAGGATTGCAACTTAGGTTGTCTGGCTTTTGAATGAATGCAAATCTTATAATGTTAGGCAGAGGATATGATATGCTGAAAATATATGACGCAACTTCACAAAAGCCATCTCTGTTTCAGTCATTCTGACTGAGCAGAGCTTTTCAGATCACTAAGCAAATGGGAAATGATGCCCATGAAATTTTACCTTTGTAGATACCTAGCTATCAACATATTTAAATGATTATCTTTACATCTATGTACATATATCTTTCATATTTGTATATATAATTTATTTATATATAAAATTTTAAGTTTGAGTTGATTAACATGGTTACCTACCTGACTCAAATTATTTTATTTCTGCAAAATGCTTCATTTTATTTAATAACAACTACTCTGAAGCAATCATAATTTTTAAAAAATGCCACAAGTATGTTTATCCATATATATGATTTGTATTCATTCTTTTTTTTAATTCATTCTTGCTACCAAATGTCAGTATATAATTTACTCCTCATCCTCATCACCAAATGATTTTACCAAGTTTGATTTCCCCACTTTTGACCTTTCCAAACAAAGAAAACCTTAATAATTAATTTTTTATTCCTCCCCCAAATACATTCTTGACACTTTTTATAGGGAAAAAAAAAGTTATAGAAAAGTACAGATTGAGTCCAACACTAATCAAATAGAATTTTGGAAGTATCCAAATCTCCATGTCTTCCAAATAGTCATAGATTCTATTTATGCTCTGCTTATTGTTCTGGACGTGGTTGGATAGTCAGGGATTTGTTTGCAAAACTTTGCTTTTCTCATGTTCCATAATGGAATAAAATATAACTAGTCTGTGGCTTACCAAATGTAAACATTAATATAGCATCAAAGCCATCCTTAACAAAGTGGCACAATCAGTGAGTTCAATGTTCACCTTTATTGGGGACTATGGGTACAGAGGGCTATATTTGAGAATGGACAATATTTTTATTATATATGTTTCTGCAGAACAGTTTAATCTGATAGGGGTGAGAGGTTGGGATGTACACGGATGAGCACAAATATTAAGTTACACATTATCCAATGCAAATTAATGCAGTAAAATTAAATACATAAATGCCAAGTGAAAAGTGGGGTCAGTCTTTGTGCACAAAGGGAAAAGGCAAACGAATTATCAGAAAAATGAGGACTGAACGCAAATTCAAAAAAAAATGGTGATGGCAGTACGACCACATCCTGCAAGGGTGACAGTGTTGTATGGTTGCTGACTACATCCTTGCAAAGTCAGACACACCTACTTTGGACCCGGCTCTCCCTCTTCTAGCTGTGTGTTGGTGGGGGAGTTGACATCGCTGAGCCTCTTTCCTTGACTGTTAAAAGGGAATCATTCCGCTTATCTTGTAGGAAGTCTGGGAAACTAAACAATAATATATGGAGGCACTAGCACAGTGTATGGCCCCCAAAATTATAAATGACAAACATAATGAGGCAATTATGTGTGCTAAGGAAAGGGGAAGAGGGGGGGAAGAAGTATGCACAAGTTCCCTAGGCTGAAAAAGGAATAGCAAAAGGCCTAGTGCCATGGAGAGACAATGTGGATGGATATAATTAGTATTTAAGAGATCCATCTGGCAGTGTGACATGCCTAGGCTCTACTGGCGTGGGGAGAGAGGTGCAGGAAGATGGATGGGGAGAATGAGTAGCAGAGTACTGTAGGTGCAGAAGAATGATGGAAGGGCACAGGGATGGTAGCTACAGAGATGGGAAAGAAGGGGTGATCTAGGAGACTCTGCTGGGAAGCAGTTAGCAGGTGTTGGTGATAAATTGGACATGGAAAGTGAAGGAGAATAGACAGTAACTCCCAGATAAGAGCTTTAGGGAGTTAGAAGAACACTGTTGACAGTGACAGAAGGGAGGGATGGATGCGTCTCCTCCTATTCCCTTCAACTTCAAATACCCAACCGATAGTGTCATCGAGAAGCTCTTCTAAATTCATAATTATAGTTAATTAAAATTAGGGACAAGGTGAAGGGGCTAAGGCATAAATCAAGACACTAAGACTACATTTTTTAATAGATTTGCTTTGAATTTTGAGATCGGTTGAGCAGTCGGTGAAAACAACGACTGTAAGAGAAGCAAAAATGAACACTATGCTTGGTGATCAAATGACAATCCTGACAAATAAAAGGGATTAATTACACATGGCGAATTTCTATAACTCACTTAAAGAAAAAGACAGCAGTTTTCTGCATGAAGCTGGTTAGGAGTAGGAATGTGAGTACTCAATTTTATTGTACGACTGCATGTGATCTCAGTAATCATGAAAACAAAACAGCTAGGGAATAATTCTCATACAAGAGTGGTATCAAGGCGACTTCACAGTTGTACATATTTTGGTAATCCTGCAATAAATTTGGCCTAATGTGGTGGTGTGCCAGTATGTACATTGCCCACCACTGTCATAAGCCTTTTAGACGCATCTGACAGTCCATTTATCTTGCAAATCGTTGTGAAGCAAAAAAACCCCAAAAACGTAATGTTATGTTTTAAGTTGCTTAAAAACTATTTGCAATTAGGAGCCCCAAATGTATCTAAATCGAAACAACCCCAGCAATGTTTTCAGGATTGCTGTAAATGCAATACATAGATGAGAATTTACAGTGTTCCATAACCAGAGAAATTGTGATACCAGATTGCATTTACTTTTATCTTACCCAAAGTAACATTATCTTCTGCAACCATAAAGAAACTGCACTATCATATAAATCTATTTAAAGGAATTGGCACTGTGACAGTAAAGACATCCATACACAGTGGTTTATTCTCTGAAAACCACCCAAATGCTAGTGTCTAACAACAGACTTTTGATTTCATCTTGAATTGCCACTAAGCACCCCCTCACTCTTACACACATATCCCTCAAACTATGTCAAAAGCAGGAACAAATTTCCTAACCCAAACTGAAAAGTCCTTGGCTCTCCAAATGACTATAAATTGCATGGCTAAGTGCATATGGCCACAGGGCTGTCACAGTTACTTCTCCTGACAATTCATCATAGCATACTAATTCTATAATATCATTACCGCGTCTCTTCTCACTGTACTGATCCAGCCAGTTAATTTAATCAACTAATAATAGATTCAGAAATGGATGCAAGGGGCCCTAGCACTTCAAATTATATTACTAGAGATGTACCTTGGTGAGGAGGATGCATTCCTTGCCATTCAACATAACCTCCAGAAGTTAGGTTGGCCTAATAAGGTAGGTGAGGTTACCTGTAAATAGTTCAGTCGGGAAATCACAACCACATAATTTTCTTTCAAAACCGATACTTTTTTTTTTTTTTGCCTAAAATGTATTAACCAAGTCAACAGGAAAAAAAGCTCTTTCTAAGTGTTTATTTTATTTAAGGGTTTATTTTGGGAATTAATAAGACATGAAACTCAGAAGTTTTCATATAAGTAGGCGAAATCAGAGTTCTATGATTAACTGCAAAGTGAACCATTCAAGGATGGACAATTAATTTTATTAAATTTTAATCTTCTCTGAAAATGTCAATGATAATTAGAAAACATTATTCTTTAACATCACAGTCCATCTTGCATGTCATGAAGAGTAATAACTTAATTTGTTATGAAGAAAAATAGCCTGAAAATGCTAGAAAATATACAACAGGTAAAATAAATGTCAAAAGTATCCACAGATAACTTGTTGAAGTGTACAGTAAAAGCTGTAGTATTTTTGTAGAACACTTAAAGGAATAATATTATTTCCCTTTAACACCTTTCTATGAAAAGGAAGTTGCCCAGCTATCCTATAGCTAGAACAGCAATTGACAGAAAAATTCAAGTGTGGTAGGTCCACCAGCCAACATTGCATCTAGATTTGCTTTGAAATTAACATGTGGATTAATTAAATGCTACTCACTTGTCTTGCTGATATTCTTTACCTGTACAGGCTTGTAAGGAAGAAGAATCAGCTGGCAAAGAAGCTTTTCTTACCAGAGAGTGAGGAAGTTACCATACACTTGACGGAAACTTATAATACATTGTGTTTTTAGTAAAATAATGACTGATACCGTATCAAGGAAGTATCTCCCCTATAAGTTATGAATAGGAATAGATCTGATCCTTCCACTGATTTTTCCACCAACAGAAAGGATGACTCTTGCTTCTCACTATGCAGCAATGTTCTCAAAGGCCCTGAGACGAGACAACATACACCAACAGCATATATCCTGAGTATGGACCTAGGATCAGTTAAATTTTGTCTGTACCCCTTATTTTGCATTTCCATTTGCTTTTAGTAATTTAAAATCAGGAGACTTAACGTAAAAATCTGTATGTCTACCTTTTATGGCAGAGCTACGAAGTGGGGCACTCAGTCTCCAGTTAACTGGGACCCCCTAACACCCCCAAAAGGACTCCATCAACCTAAAGCTGATTGTTAACTACCACTATTCATCTCATATAGAAATAAGTTTATCCATTTATGTCAACTACATTACCTTCAGACCTGCAGCTACTAGATTTCCAAATTCTCCTCAAGCCAATCACACTTTTTTAAAGATTCTTCTAATGCAAGGATGTTTATAAAACATGTATTTATCATAAGATTGTTACTTCTCTTTTCAAAGATCCTTTTAGATTTTCTCACTATGATGATAATTTTATAAGACACGCTCAAGCATTTAGTGATATCGACCTTAAAAATCCATGTGGGATTGCTTTTATCAGTATCAGAAAATTTGCAGCAAAATGTATTTCTACAGAAAGTCAGTACCTACCTTGTATGAATCTTTCCTCTTTGTTAAAAAACAAAAAGTGAGAAACTGTCATCGTGATAATGCTTTTGTATAGCTATTTTGGGAAACAAGTGTAAATTCAGTAAAAAGTCCACCCAATGTCACCCTCCACTAAATGTGATTCAAATCATGTTTGCCTAGCCTAAATGCGAGGCATCTCCATGAGCACTGTGAGATAACAAAACAAATAATTTTCCTTTCATCAATATACAACAGCTTTGTTCATTATTGAGAAGCGTTAGGTGGTAAAGTATTGAGTGCTATGCATTTTATGCTTAAATCAATGTACTGTCTTGCAGTTATGCCACCTAATGTGTTTTTAAGTCCTCCGCCACAGAGATCAATGTGATTCTTATTTGATATTCAGTGTTAAGTTCAGCCTCATAAATTTAGAATTGCACTCTGTTATTTTGATGGTTATATATTAACCACGTACTGAAAGTTTTATGATTTTATACTCAGCCTGGCTGTAAATCATACCGGTTCCATACGTGAAGCATAGGGTCTGGTTTGATTTTTATTGCTCTGCTCAGAAGGAAATGGATGGATGGCTGGATATTTGAGGGAGGTAAACCTACAGTGTGTTTGGATAAATACCTGAGGTCTGTGAGCTTTAAACGCATGGTTCAGAAAATTTGAATTAGACAACTCATTGCAACCAGCCTCAGAGGCATGGATAACAATGCAATAGCAAGGTGTCACAAATTGGCAATCTTTTACATTAGTGCCAGCACTAGCATGGGCCTTGACCTCTTACAAGTTCATGGTCCTTACTCTGTGGTGAATGAGCTGAATCTAGCTCCACCTGGGTAAACGTAAAGGGAAGGACCTCATTAGGAGAAACAGGGAGAGTTGTATAATATTGTTAATTTGACACCCTTACCTTATTTGGGGCTTAAAAAAATAAGAATAGATACCAATACCACCTCCTTGAAACCATAAAATGGGTTGTAACATTAGAATAGGTCGATGCTCTAATAGAACAACTTCTTATTTATGTAGAAAACTGATAGAATTGAATCAATCATGAGCATCAGAGCCAGTAAAATTTAAAAAAAAAATCCCAGGGTAAAAACTTTTTTTTTAAAGATGCCAAAATGGTACAAAATTTAATACAATAATAAGTTTTTTTATATAAACGGTATCCCTCAGCTATGTGACAGATATCAATCAGTCCAGTGTAGATTTTTAACCATTAGTTCTACTGCAAATGGTGAACATTTGGCAAGATCTCAAATACTCATCCTCTCTGAAGATGCTTATTTAGTCCCTTTACTATATTTTTATCATAGACCGAAGTCACTTTTTTTCTTTTGATGACATATTTTCAGACTCTGCACTCATCTTCCTAAGTTAAACATGTAACATATTAAACTATGACTAAACTGACAGACGTGACAAAACATTTCAGAGGGAATGATGCTAGCCTGGGCCAAAAGTTTGATCAATTTTGATTTAGCAGCATTTAGCAGAAACATAACAGTCCCTATTTTTTTTTCAAACCACTAGGAAGTATAAATGGCCTGACCTTTCTATTTTTCCTGGTATGTTACTTCCTTGATTTCCAATTCAAGGGAGAAACATATTAAAAAGTATTTCATTTTTTTTCCCATTGCTTCCAAAATTGACGAGACAATCTCATTATGACAAAAATGTCTGACCTTACATACAAACCGAGGAGTAAGTCACCCAGTGAATGAAGACTTCTCCTACTGAAAGTCTATCTGTGAAGCTTTTTGTGGAACTATCTTTCAGTGATCTTTAGAATAGCCTGGAAAGAAGAAAAAAATCCATGCTTTATTTGCAAAGTTTGCATTTCATTCACAGGACTGACACTGTGTCAGTGGTTCTCAAACTTGAGCGAGTATCAGAATCACTTGGAGAACTTGTTCATACACAGATTACTACCCGTTCCCCTCATCATCCCCAGTTTCTGATTCTGGAGGTCTGGAGTGGATGCATCCTGCCTTGTGGACCATACTTTGAGAACCACTGCTAAAAACACTTCCCAGTAACTCCAACTCCTCTCCCTCTGTGGAACTATTTTGTAAAACAAAATTTGGTCAGTGTGTAAGAGCTTTGGAAATTTGAAAAACTTGCTGACCAGGAGAGATTCTGATCACTTGTTAGAGCTAAATACAGTTTCAATATAGTTTCCAGGTGAACCTTCAAATCCCAGTATACTCAATTTTGTGGCCAGAGATTTATGTACCAATCAAGCACCCACAAAACATTTCTTGGTTAGCCTTCTGGTGATGTCTTTTAATGAAAATACACTTAAGAGTGAAATGTTTTTCTGATATTTACATTTCTGTATTTTGTCCTTTTCCACACATATATATGGTTTAATCAATGGTAACTTAGTCAAAACAGATGCATTTAAATATGAACATATTATAAACATGTGGATATTGTAAAGAAAGTACCTAATAATTGAGCCATGAAAAGTTAATTCCTCATGTTTTCAGGTGCATTTTATACATTGAGGATTATTCTTGCCAAATTGTTTGAGTTCTGGTAACATAATTTAGTAGACAGATACAGCGAGTCATTAGTGTATTCTAGATTATTTCATAATTTTGATTCTTCAAATCTCCTGAAACCTCATGGAGAAATCATTCATTTTTTCTCTCTCTCTCTCTCCCCCCGCTCCCTTTTGTCTCCCCACATCTGTCTCACACACAGACACAAATGGGATAACAAATATGGTAGCTTTCCAAAACTAATAATTTAGATCAGGTTCTTGATCTTGCCTCTGACACTAATACTTCAACTCTTTCAGTTAAAGACTGAACATCCTCCAGAAAGATTAGACTTCTGTTTGTGTTATATAATTAAAAGCTAAAGAAACATTTTCTCAAATATTATGTGTTTCTAGGTGCCAAGGAATTAATAATTGATCTACTAATTTCCCTTCTAATTCCCTAGGTTATCTTATCAGAAATAGCCACATTTATGTAAGTATACATTTATACACCTGAAAGTGAAATATAATTTATAATTTTACTTTAGTTTTGACGACTTACATCACCACACTCTCCTCCACTCTCTCCGCCTCAGAGACTTCGAGTAACTTGCCCAACATCACACAGTTAAGCAAATGGTGGACGGAGGTTTGGAATCCATCTTGTCTTTGTCATCCACTCGCTCTCATTTCACACCACTACTTCCCTAAATTGACTAAACAAGTTTTCTTTTCATGGAATTTATACTTTTAAAGAAATCTCCTGGGGAACACAATATTTAAAATGAAGGAGCACCTAGCCAACTATGGGTTTCAAATACTGGATCACTTTGATGTGGCTGGAGGTTCACAGGTACAGTCTCCATTCAATCATATAAACAAGAAATTGCCTATTTTGGTGGGCCATGCTTTACAATCTTAAACACAATGCACTAAAAGTGTACTTTAAAATACAGAAAATCAAAAATTAATGAACTCTCTTGTTTAAGAATGTAGAAACATTGTAAATTCCTTTTGAGCACATGGTCAACCTCTAACTTAAATAAGTAAGAATGATAGGGAAGTTGCATTCCTCTCAGGGATTCTTTATAGAATAATTTTAGGCCTGCTTTATGTATATCAAGGAAGCTGTCAGTTTATCTGATCTTCAAACATACTGTGAACTCTCTGGGGAGAATCTTTGGCAAATCAGAGACTGTTTACTTAAAATGCATTTAACTTTACCCACCACCCGCCCCCCCCCCAACACAAAAGCTGAATTCTCTAGAATAATTTACTTCTTATTTGGAAACTTTGCTAATTTTTATAATTGAGTTGCAGAGAATGCAGATATGATAAAGACATTGCAAAGAAGACTCATATGTCTATACCCCAGAATGGAATAAATCAATTCATTGAGCATATGGCTTATTAGGCTTAAATAGTTCTTTTCCAAGATGATTCTGAGCACCATATTTTGAAAGATAAGGTAGTGGGCTGTTGTTTTTGGATATTTGCCTTCATAAAGATGGGCCATCTGTCCCAACAAGTGAAAAGAGTCGAATGCTTTGATTGCTATTTTCCTAATCAAGACCAATTCTAATATATTTTACCATACTGATTAACCAGATCTGACATTACATCTTGGAGATGTTTGCTGCTATCATCACTGAAAGACTTTCCTGCTGTCCACAAATATTTCTACACACTTCATGTTGAAAATGTAGGAATTTTACAGTTATAAAAAAGAATGAAATCTTGCCACTTGCAACAACATGGATGGATCTTGAGGGTATAATGCTAAGTTAAATAAGTCACAGAAAGACAAATACCATATCATTTCACTCATATGTGGAATTTAAGAAACAAAACAAATGCAAAAAAAAAGAGAGAGAGAAACCAATCAATAGACTCTTAACTCTAGAGAATAAACTGATGGTTACCAGTGGGGAGGTGGGCAGGGGAGGTGGGGGACAGTAGGTGAAGGGGCTTAAGAGTACACTTATGATGAGCACGGACTAATGTACTGAATTCTCGAATCACTACATTCTACACCTGAAACTAATATAACACTGTTTGTTAACTATAGCGGAATTAAAATAAAAATACATACTTGTAGACATAGATACATAATTTTAAAAAAAGGAAAATGTAGGAATTTTATTTCCTGATGGAAGAGAGAAACCATACTAAAGCAATGCACTTATATTATAACAAAACCATAGATTTATACTGATTAATCAGGTATGAAATTAATATTAATTCTAAGTTTTTAACTCCCAAAGTATTCTTTGATATTTTCCTTATGACTAATCTTTTAACTTAAAAATACCAACCAAAGCAGAGGGATTTCAGAACTGTAAGAAAATTCCATTAGGAAATGTCATCATCAGTGTTCGAGATTTCATCAAGAATCAGGCACACAACTAGCATTTCCCTTATTATCAATGTGCTAAAACTAACAAACAGCAAAAGATGCCTACTTGACTAAAAATGGCAGAAGCACATTTAGTACCACAATATTCTTATAATTTTACTTAAAAATGTTCCCTCTATATAAAGAATTATATTATTATTTAACATATCAGAGAAACAAAAAAAAAAAAACCCACACAGAAAATAATCCATAATCCTTTTGTGTACGCATACCACTGTTAACAGTTTCAAACTCATGCTTCTAGTCTGCTTTACACAAGTTTATCTTTTTTTTGGCGGTGGGGGGGAGCTTAATTGGTTCTATAATGTGCATGGCAATTTTTAGACTGCTTATTAACTTAGCAATAGATGGGTGAGCATTTCCCTATATTATTAAAATTTCACAATTACTTTTAAAATTGCCCCCTCAGGATATGAAATTTCTTGTATTGTTTTTGTAACTTTTCTTTAAATTTGTCCACTTTGTTCTACCTAAACATTTCTTTTTTTTTTTCTTTTTTAAGAATTTACTTATTTATTTGAGAGAGAGAGAGAGTATGCACAAGCAGGCAGAGGGGTGGAGGGAGAGGGAGAAACAGGCTCCTGGCTGAGCAGGGAGCCCAATGTGGGGCTAGATGCCAGGACCCTGAGATGGTGACCCAAGTCAAAGGCAAATGCTTAACTGACTAAGCCACCCAGGCATCCCTCTTTGTTTTACTGAGCACTGAAAGTTAAAAGTTACACCCTTTTTCACCACACACAATCAATAGTTACTCCTTGTAATAAGAATAAATTAACAAAGGGGCGCCTGGGTGGCTCAGTAGTTTAAGCCTCTGCCTTTGGCTCAGGTCATGATCTCAGGGTTCTGGGATCAAGCCCCGCATTGGGCTCTCTGCTCAGCGGGGAGCCTGCTTCCCCCTCTCTCTCTGCCTACCTCTCCGCCTACTTGTGATCTCTCCCTATCAAATAAATAAAATCTTAAAAAAAAAAAGAATAAATTAATGAAAAAATAGAACTGGTTCAGTTACCTATTCTTACTACGTACTGCTTTTTCAAATAATATCTCTGAGGTCCTACCTGGGTAGGTAGATGTGAGTTCATTTTTTTGAGTAGCATGACCATGAAGATATTTCCTAAATGACTTGTGAGTAAAGTTGTATTTCAAGTTCTATTCAATGAAATTACCTCATTACATTAAGTGATCACATGCTCTATAAAATAATTACATATATACTTGTTTGTTTAATTTTATATGCATTAGATTTTTGGAAAAATACATGGAAAGCATAGAGGTCTAAAATACTATTTCTTGGCTGATACCTGGCCCAAAAGTAAGTACTTTAGCACATCTCTAACACACTCAATAAGCTTGCTATTATTAACTAAAGACTGCATTTCAAGTACATTATGGCATCACTTGAAGTAATAGCAACTGAAATGTACCTACTTAATGGAATCGATCTTTCATAAAGACTGCAGTAAAGTATTATCAGAAGTCACTTATTGAACTTTATTCTCAATGATATAATAAAAAGTAGCATGTCAGGAATAAAAATGTCATTTGTCACCTGAATCTCTGGCACCTTAGAAATGTTATCAAGAAGTAGGGGCATTCCTTGAGAAATACAATGAAAGTAAGGATTACTCATCTACTAAAGCTTCTTGCCAAAAGATCCCAAGTTCATTCAATACTCAGACTCAAACAGTGAAGTAAGTCTCACATATATACATACAGATATATTCTTGAGAAAGAGCAATATTTATTGCATTTCTTTTTCCAAGTACATCCCTTAACAATTCCAGTTCCAAGATTCTCCATGATTTTGAGTGTGGAAACAATTTTAAAGATTATACTTTGGTGGGAACTAATTTATTTTCTCTATTGTGTTTCTCCACTTTTCCCCCGTATGTTTGGTTTTCATGATAAATTTGTTAGATTCGATGTCTATGAGTATTACAGGAAATCACAGTGGGCCACAATGGAATTAAGGGGATTCAATGGAGGTTAGGTGTTTTCCCAGAAAAAGAATGAAGATTTGATAAAGTCTGATTCTTTGTACGAATTTCTGAATACCAAAGTGATCAGAATGCAAGCACTAACAATCTTTTCACTTACAGCACCTCAGTATTAAATGGGGATGTGTTATCTCTCCAGGGGGAAGATTCAGTTAGGTTAAAATTGAAAATAAATGTCCCTTGGGCCAATGCCTGCCAGTTGGTGCTTTTTGTTTATCCTACAAAGAACTCCCTTTCATTAAATTTAATTAATTCAAATATTAAGAGGCTTTATGACTTTAAAACCATATTAATTTCTGTCCTTATTTGAAAATTATAAGACCTGGAAAAATCAGATATTAATGTCAAAGTGGCAATGACCAACCAGAGCAAGGTATGTCTCCTTTAACTAGTACACGTGTTTCAGTTCTCTACAGTTTCCATCACCTGCAGAGCACATGCAGCACCTGTGTCTACAACCACAATATACCCAGTCACTTAATATCATCTACCCGCTTCCTATAAGCATTTGAATTTGAGACTACTGTTTTCAAGTACCCTATATCTCTACAAACTACTCACCACCAGTCATCACTGCAATAGTAATATTCCAACACAATGACAATAATCTTGGAAAACAAGATGAACTTGAATATCCCAGAAACAAGGGCAAAGCAGGTGATGTATTTCAAATGCGTATAGAATTAACCTATCTTCATTTCTTTTGTTTGCTTATTTGCATTCAGTGTTTTCTCAAATGAATTGCTCGTTTGTATTTTTCTTGAATGTTTAATTAATACTGTAAACAAACACCTTATTTTTTTATTAAATTATTAATCAAGAATTACATTTACCTGGCATCAGGAAATGCTGCATTCTGTCCACTACCAAATGTCCATGTGGCTCAGTGGCCTGGCAATTAAATTGACAATACCAGGACATACACACACACAAGCTAAGATAAAAACCTCAAGTAGGTAGGTACCTTCAATCCTGCAGGAAACAAGGCATCCCCCAGGCAGTAGGGAGAAGAAGATGTAATGAAGAACAAGTCAAAAGTGTCCAGATTCTAACCTTGCTTATGTAATCACTAACTGTGTGATCATAGATAAGACATCCTTCTTGGATGGCAGTCAGTTTCCTCATTTGTAAAATACTTTTTGTTCACAGTTTTATGAGGAAAAGACTGTGCTCATTATAATCGAAGACATTTTGTGAGCTATAAATCAAGAAATAATATTGATGGTAATAGTCTTAAAAATCCAACTGATAAAGCAAGGATGGTGGTTTCCCGCTGATATTCATTTTCTTTTTATATTTCAAGGATTTGACCAAGCCCTGAAATATTCAGTCTATTGTACTTCAGCATATGCAACTAAGCATGCAATTGCAAAAAATAATTGAGCTCTTTAAGTCCATCGATAATACTTAATTCTATGAATATTCATGTGGAGAATAATGAAATTTCCACAGGCTGCCTAATGTCAGGTTGTAAAGAAGGAGAAGCTGATTTTGATTTGGAAACTAAAGCAAACCCATCATTAAACATCTTGGATGAGAACTGACAAGGTGAATTACTATACACTCTAAGCAAACTTTACAAGTAAGTTTAATTAAACAAAAGTCTATTCGTTTTCTGCAACCTCATTTAGAAGCATTTATTTAGGCCCAGCATTTCTACTCGAAGAGTTGGCGAGCCACTATCTTTGACTCAATTACTAAAGAAACTCTAGGCACACTTTCAGACTCCTTTAAGGGTCCCATTTGTATCCCATATATTCTTTTGTGGCTGAAATTAAAATAAGAGAGTTTTTAACAGCACAGGATAAATAACACTTTGGGTCTAAAGATGTAAAAAGACTTAGCTCTTGGGTTTTTGAAATCCTGGATTACTTAGTGAATCAATTACTTTATCTTGGCCTCAATGGATAATACTATGAAATGGGAAGACCCACGCCAGTTTCTCTTTTAGGCTGGTTTTTGGCATTGATTTAGTTTTTGTGTATTGCACTCTAAGGGGTTTGGGGGTTTACTTCCTGGAATTATAGGGTGAAGATGAGTTAGGAAAAGATGAGCAGAAACAATTCTCATGGAGAACTGCTGAGTCGTTTGCAGAGCACACTGTCAATACCACGAGCTGTCTCTGACGTCTTCACTTGCTTGATTTACAACAGAGTGTAATAGCCTGGCATTACTCAGATGACTTTTATATAAAACATACAAGAGTTCCATGGGAAGCGCATAATATGTGACTACCTATTCAAGAAACGGGTAACTGCTCGACCGTTATCTCATTTAATCCTCACATCAAGCCAAAGTGGCGAGGAGTCTGGCACAGATGCCTGTTTGTACAAAATGAGGAATTGAAGGATCACGTAGGTGATACAACTTGACCAAGAACACAGAGCTAATCAGCAGCAGAATGGGGCTTTGAGCCCAAGTGCAGGTAACCCTGGGCTCTTGACACCAAATCATTCAGAACTCATGCATGATGTCAACAATCAAAAATCACAGAAGCAGCCAGAGCGGAAACAACCCAAATGTTGGTTAACTGACAAATAGATAAATAAATGTGCTATCTCCATATAATAGAATATTATTTGTCAACAATAAGAAATGAAATACTGATATACTCTGTACCATGAATAAATTGAAGATATTATGCTAAGTGAAAGGCTAGTCACAAACACCTCCAATTGCATGATTCCATTTATACTCAACGTCCGGAACAGGCAAATCCATGTAGACAAAGTAGAGTGATGGCTGCAAATGGCTCAGGGTTCTGGAAGGTGTGGGGGAGGTAGTGGGAGTGACTACTAAAGGGTACTGGGTTTCTTCTGGGGAGGTGATAAAAATGTTCTAAAACTGTGCCAATTGTCGCACAACTCTGCATATACTAGAAGCTACCGAATTACATACTTCCAGTGGATAAATTCTATGCCATGTGAATTATATTTCAATAATGCTGTTACCAAAAAAAAAAAAAAAAAAAAAAGGTAAAGGAGTAACTTAAAGAAGCATGAGCAATTGCTAAAGGGCACCAAGAAGTGAATGGATAATACCCAACACCCATACAGAGGGTCACTATCCAATTCAACACTCAGCAGCACTGGGTTTTCCTTCATTGGAGAATGTGGTGAAAATACATAGTTTCATGCAAGAGTGATTGTGACAAAATTCGGGGGGGGAGTCCCTGTGGCCTTGCTGACCAAAGTGGTTGAAAGGACTTCCTTCAAAGGTTTCTCTCTCCTGAAGGGGCTACACCAGAGCTTGATCATTTTCACTAGCTTGAACTCACCCCACTTGAGGCCCAAGTGATAGTCAAGCATACTATTTGCCTGCAGGAATCCTGCATTCACTGTAATGACAGCATCTTCTGATCTTACCCTATGCTGATGGATAGTCAGTCACTTTTCATAACCCCAAATCACCATCATTAGTTCTTTCTCAGGGAAATGCACCAGGAAATTCTCCAATTTCAGAGGCCTTTCATCTCCCCCTCATGCCTCTCAAACACTATAGTGCCTATCCCTGCTATTCCTCTCTTCTACCCATCTTCAAGTTTAATGACTTTCTCTTGGCCTAGAGACAAGAGGAAAGGCACAGATGGTACGTTTTGAGAGTTAAATTGGTTTCAAATTTAGGTGTCATTTTCTTCATGAAAGGTAAGTAAGGGATGGAAATAATTTACAATGCTCTATGAAACCATTATTTTTAAATAGAAGGAAACTGTTGGCGAGGGCATTCTGTTTCACATGTTTTAAAACATGCAGCTGTTCTCATGAATTTTGCTTAAAAATGAAAAGGAAAAAATTTTTATGAGAAAATGACTTTTTGCTTTAAACAGTAACAGTATCATGTGATAAATTCAGCCAAGGAGAGAGGAGGTAAGTATAACATCTATACTAATTTCAAAGTCAGTACTAACTTTCTGTGCTATTCCCTAGTTCAAGTTTGTACATCTTTATAATGCCTTCAGAATAATTTATCACATAGTAAAGATTTTAAAAAATCATTATCCTTTTGATAAAAAAATCCTTATACTTCAACTTTAATATGTTCTTTCTGAAGAAGTTGTCATGTATATTTTATTCCTCAGAGAAATCAACAGCAGAGTACGAAGCAAGGTTTTAAGATCTTCGACTCCCATTTAAAAAAAAAAAATTATCAAAGTTTTTTGTTGTGTCTATTTGTCATGACACATACCTTCAGGTGCAAAATGTGAAGACCTATGTCACCTAAGACAAAACTTAGGCTGGTGGAATCATTAGAAGGAATGTCCAGACTCTTAAATTAATGGTTTAAAGTTAGTATTTAGAAGTCGTTCTTGCCCATGGCAAATATATTAGCACAGCATAAGTAAGCCATGAACAACACTGATTTATGTTGCTGTCTTTAGGGCGCTTCAAAAAATGTTCGTTACTCTCCCAAATGAAGGGCGGCAGATATTTCAGATTGGTTTGGCCTCCCAAATAGCATCTTTGTGAAAGCAGTCACAAACCACCCAGATGTCACAGCATTATTCTCTCAGTATCAAATATGTATCATTCTAAGGCAACTTTATTAACCAAAGCTAAAAGCCATCACACACACATACATGCCTGGGCAGGTACAAACACACAATGTCTAGGCTGAGAAATCTTCTTTGAGGAAAGGAACTAGAACCATGACCAAATCCATTCTCCCTTGTTCCTTGTGAAATGTTTACCTCAAATCCACCAAAAGCTGCACAATTTGGAGCTTTTAGGCTTTCCTTTGCATTAGCTTTAAGGAAATGTTCCTTTTATGAGGCTCTCGGAAGACTTCAGAGAGAGATCCAAATTAAGTCAAATGATCATTCTGCAGGCCAATCACACTGCAGCATTGCATTGTCTGAGCTTGGTCACCCAAGGGTGGATTAAGCAACAAGGCTGCTTGTTTCAGAGTTCTCATACAGCTGGCTCAGAGTACGCTCTTTAGACCCCGCGTAAGCTAGAGAGCAGTTTTTGTTCGGAAAGCTCTTCTGTTAGGAGAACAAAAGGCATGAAAAATAGTAATGGCTATTTATTGAGTGTTTAACATGTGCTAGGAACTGTAGTATGCCTTTGGTTCATAGTGGTACTCTGTTATGTGCACTGAATTCCCTTTTGATGGAGAATGGAGAAGGAGAAAGAGTGTTATCTATGCTTCAGAGAGAATGTGGGATGGGAGACATGAATCAGCTCATACGTCACATATGGCATTTCTCCCTAATGTTCACCATATGTGTGTCTCGATACACTAAATATATCCATGCTTGATACATGTTTACATCCTTATGTTGTGCATTATTGTAAGCATTAAAATATTACACGTACTGCACAAACCTATGTCTTCTTTACTTTAGAGCCAGTTTAAGGGGTTTTTCAGGGATGACTGTTTCTATATGTGATTATGATGTTACCTCTGGGTTGAATATAGGACTAAGAAGATACAATGACAATATAATGCACTAGCTTATATAATCCCCACAACAACCTTGGTATTTACATTTTGTGTTATTTTACCTACTTCTCTTATTTAAAAAAAAAATGGTACCGCCAATCTTATCTTATTCTAGGGGTATTACTGAAAAGCTGTAAAAACAGAGCGCATGTTCTATTTAAGAAAAAAAAAGAGGGAAGGGCCACTAACTATGCATTTACTGGAATGGAAAGGATAACATACTCTATACAGAGTTCACTTAGGTCCACCTTAATTTCTATTATACCACTAGGGAAATGACAAATATAAGCTCCAGTTAGAACTAAAAATGTCAAAACTACCTACAACAAAAAGTTATTTGTTAATGAGTTTTTTTTTATTTTTTGTCTTTCTTTAAATTCCGGTATAGTTAACATACAGTGTAATATTGGTTTCAGGCGCACAGTATAGTGTCCACGGCTCCATACATCACCCGTGCTCATCACAGCAAGTGCAGTCCTTCATCCCCTCACCTGTTTCCCAAACCCCCCACCCACCTCCCTTCCGGTAACCACCAGTTTGTTTCACTATACTTAAGAGTCTGTTTTGCTTCTCTCTCTCTCTTTTCCCTTTGCTTGTTTGTTTCCCTGTATGAGTGAAATCATAAGATATTTGTCTTTCTCTAACGTATTTCACGTAGCATAGTTCTCTCTAGTTCCAAAAGGCAACATTACATTCTTCTCTCCATTAGCCATTCCAATCAAGGACCTGTAACTGCCTCAATCCAGAATGCTCCCATCAAATGTCATCAATGTCAAATCCAAAGGCCTCTCCTCATTCTTCATCCTAATTAAACACTTTGCAGCTTATGGCAGAGCTGACCTTGTTCTTCCTGATAGTCTCTTCTTCCGGAAAGAGAACAGATTCACCCCTCTTCTTTCTGAGCATCCTTTCTCCATCAATTTTGCTGGTTCATCTTCCTTGGACTGTTCCCTAAAAGGCAGAATTTCTAAATTCCTGTCCTTGGCCCTGGTCATTCTACATTTCCTGTCTCAGACAGCTTACCCCGCTGACACAGCCCCACTTAGAGCTGAAAGTTGAAAGAGGGTGATAGTTTCCTTATCTCTGTTCCCAGCTTCACACTCCACCTTACTTCCATAAAACTCTTCCAAGTGCCTATTTCATATCCTCATACTGAAGTGCAAGAAAAATCTATCCTCAATATTTTCCAAAACTGAACTTGTCTCCCCGACAGACGTTCTCCTCTTCTTGCCTCTGTGTCATTTACCGACTTTCTCATAACCCACCTATCCTAGTTGTTGTCCTTTGAATTATGCCTGAATCAGCCCACTCTTGGCCCAGCTCTGCCCACTCCAGTCAGTTGTTGGCCACTGTTAAGATCAGGGAACTCTGCTTTCACACTTTCTTCCCATCACTCTCAGTGCCCTAGGTGGGACTGCTATTGACTCAGCCTTCTCATTCTCTCATTCCTCTTTCTGGCCCAAGCCCTCCCTCTCCCAATATAGATTTTACATTTAGAGTGGTGTTTCTAAAGAACAAATCTAATCAAGTCACTCTTTTGTTAATAATCTCTAGCAGCCACCTACTTGTTCATATGGTGAAGTTAAAATGCTTTGCCATACCACTCTGTCTTCCAAAAGCTGGCCCATGGTGGTCTTGCCAGTCTTTTCTTTGTTCACTTACAATTTCTTTCCAGCCCACTATTCTGTTCTCCATTCTGAGGCCATTCATCATTCCCTAACCATATCAGTGTAGTCACACCTCTGAGTTTACAGTTCTAGTATATCCTCAGCTCAAGATGTTACCCACTCTCTTTCCTGACTAGAACAATCTTCCTCTAGCTTCAAAGCCCAGTGCAAATATTAACTTCTTTGTGAAATCTTTACTCACTTAAAACTATGTATTACTGCTTATAATAATATGTATTATTGCCCATATTAGTAAGTGCTGCAGTAAGTCCATTTCAACATTTTACTCATGTGCTCTTCACAACAAATCCATGGGTAGGTACTCCATTGTACCAATAAAGCAACTCGGGCTCAAAGAGATGAAGTAATTTTCCATGTCCCAAAGGCAAGGAAGTGGCAGAACTGCGCTTTAAATCAGACAGTCTCATTTCAAAGAAATGTGCTTAATTACTGTGCTATTCCCACCTCCTGTCACCATTTAGGTCTCTTTCTTCCTGCCAGGATGTGAATTACTTGGGGGCAGGGATTATGTGAAATTTATCTTTGTATTTCCAGTTCCCAGCATGTAGTAGATATTCAATAAATGTTTGATGACTTGTGTTCGGGAGGAGCAGTGCTGCAGTGCTCTCCTGGAGTTAAAGGTACTCAGCATTGCAGCCTCTGATTGGGTATCTTGCATGGTTTGATCTCATCTCACATCTTGCTCAGCCCCTCACTCTGCTCATCCTCGCTTACTATTGGCTTTGATCCCTTTCGCAACTCCTTTTAACATAAATTCTGTGAATCTAGTATGGTTGCATTTCCATATTTACTGGATTAGACTTCTTAATTAATATTCAACTCCCTTTCCTTGAAGAACAAAATGAAAGCACAAATGAAATCACCTTTTATAATCCCTTTTTGATATACAAGGCAGATCTTCCATTTGTGACAGGTTCCCAGAAAAAGAGGATGGCCCCTCTAAGTGAAAATGATCTAATCCCCATCATTTTTACTGTAGGATCAATGTAAGAACAGGGATTTACATTTCCGTCCAATGACCTGATAGACAAGGGTTAGGAAGGAGACATCAGAAATCATGTCAAATAACTTGGATGTGATAAATCTATAAACTTAAAAAGCAGTCTAAATTGATTACATGTGGCAACAAAGAAAACTGTTTTAAAAACACTAATATAAGAATAATCAGTACTAGGCATGGAATGTCTACCATGTGCCAGGCACTTTGCTAACTGTGTGATAGAATTCATCTCATTTAATAATTATAAGAGTAAGGGAGAAGTACAACTATTATCCCCATTTTACAGAAAAAGATACAAGGGTTTCAGGAACTTAGTGGTAAAGCGGTGAGGGCTGATAAGCAACAGAGCTAGGTCTCAGACCCTTGTCTATCTAACAGCCACACTATCCTGCCCCCAACATGTCCTAGACTCACAGAGTTTATGATAGGAAGTATTATAAAGGGTGTGTATTTCCCAAGGACAACCATTTATTTTGATAAGGGATGTCTTCCCCAGCATCACAAGTTGACCACTGCCTTAAATGACAGAAATAGGGGCGCCCGGGTGGCTCCGTGGGTTAAAGCCTCTGCCTTCGGCTCAGGTCATGATCTCAGGGCCTTGGGATCGAGCCCCGCATCGGGCTCTCTGCTCCGCAGGGAGCCTGCTTCCTCCCCTCTCTTTCTCTGCCTGCCTCTCTGCCTACTTGTGATCTCTCTCTCTCTCTCAAATAAATAAAATCTTAAAAAAAAAAATGACAGAAATAAATCAAGAATATTTCTTTAAGAGCAATAGTAAATCTACATACTGGGATTAAACCAAACCTCTCCTGATCCTTCTAACACCATCATCAGGGGTTAAGAGAAGCTCAAGAGATCTACCTCTCCTTACCACAACATCCAAAACCTTGCCGTCATTATTCACCTTAAATCCTTTTTATGTACTTCATCACTGAAAAAAATATCAACCATTTCCCCAAATGCTTCTTTCACATTCTTGCTCCAACAGAAAACCTGCTCTCCCTAAGGATACTGCTCCCCACTGAAATGTTTGAAATGTGCTCAAGTAGTGGTGGCTGTTCCTTCTTGTGCCCTCAGACCACCAGGACTGCAAATGGGAAAAAGGGACTTACCCTTGTCACTGGTAGACCGTATATGCTCTGCAAATAACCTTAACTTTCAGTCTCTGGACATCTGATCATAACACATATTATCCCTCATTCACAGAAACCATATCTCAGCCCTGCTATTATTCCTCCTCTGTCTGGATAAATTCAACTCCGGGCTCTCTGTCACTCATCATTGTGGTGGCTATTTCAGCACATATGTAGGTCATCTTCTAATAACTTTGCTTTCATTTCTTTGAAATGCTTTTGCCACTGTTCTTATCTTCCAACCATACTCAGCTACTTATGTTCATGGTCTTAATTTTTCATTGGTGATAACTGCAACCCTTTCTCAATCTCAGTTTCATTCAACCCACTCTCTAATCCCCACTGTCTACCTTCCTAGCTCAGGGGTATGAGAGACATACCCTGACTTCATTAGTCTTTTGATACCCACTGGCACCTCTGATTAACCTATTTTATGGCCATCTCTCACTCCATCATGTTTTCCTTCTCATCCTTAGCTTAACTTTCATGGTGAACTGTAATCATTATAATTACTCCTTGTACTCACTTGCCCCACTATTGCTTTTTGGTATTTGGTATTGGCTTGGTAAAAACCACAGCCCCAGTTAATCAAACTCTACCTACTTTGTGCCTGCACTTATTAATAAAATATGGATCAAAATACACACGCACAGACACAGACACACACACACAGGCACACCCCCCCCACACACAGACCATGAAGAGTAGTGAAGAATAGTGGCCTCACTCTGTTAGTAACTTCTTCACACTTCTCTCTTTAACACCTCCCCCTCCATCTTCTGTCTCAGCTGATGACCACAGGTCACACAACACTAAAAAGACAGAAGCAATCACTGGAGAATTCCATCATGTATCTAACCATCTACCATAATCTGCTCTCTCCCTTTATAACAGATGAATTTTCCATCCTCTTGCACTCATGAAAGAGATCCTATCCTTTCATCTTTTATCAATAGATCTTTCATTCTCTAGTGGATCATTCTCACCATTACACAAATATATAGTTCTCTCTTATTTAGGAAGAAAAAAAGGAACTCTCTTGACCTTCCTGCAGTTGGGTAAACTGGATATCCACATACAAAAGAATAAAACTGAACGCTTATCTTACACCAGACATAAAAATCAACTAATGTGGAGTAAAGATTTAAAGATAAGTTCTAAAACTGTAAAATTCCTAGAAGAAAATATACAGAAAAAAAGTCATGACATTAGTCTTGGCAATCTTCTCTTGAATAAGACACCAAAAGCACAGGCAAAAAAGCAAAACAGACATATGTGACTACATCAAGCTAAAAAAAACCTTCTGTACAGCAAAGGAGCTATCAACACGTGAAAAGGTGGTCTATGAAGTGGAAGAAAATATCTGCAAGTCATATATCTGATAAGGGATAATATAAACAAATGTAAAGAAGTCCTGTAACTCAATAGAAAAAATAACAACAAAAAACCAACCTGCCAAACAAACCAAACCAGGTAAGTCAATTACAAAATAGACAAAGGACTTGGGAGTCATCTTTGGCTGTTCTTTTTCATACATTTCTCAGCCAATATGTCTGCACATACTACTACCTCTACCTTCAAAATGTATTGAGAATCAGACCATTTATCACCACATCCACTGGTCCTTGATACTGTCATCTTTTGTCTTGGTTACTGCACTAGCCTCCTAACTGGTCTCCCCACCACTGCCTCTTTCACTCTATTCTAAACACAATAGCCAAAGTGATATTTTTAAATGGCAAGTCAGATCATGTCACTCTTATGCTCAAAACTCTGCATGGATATCCATTTCCCTCAGAATAAAGGTTGTAGTTTAAAATTATCTATGATGCTCTATGTGACCTACCTCCACCTTTGCCTCTGTCTTTATGTCCTACTATTCTTCCCAGTTTGCTTTCTGCTATAATCACCTTGATTTCCTTGAATGCACCAGGAATATTCCTGCATTAAAGTCTTTGAACTACCTCTTCCATCTGCCTGGGATGCCATATCCCCAGAAATCTGCATAGTCAATATTCTTTCACAGCTGAATTCTTTGAATCCTTTAAGTTTTGGTTTGTTCAAATGTTGGCTTTTCAGGGAAGCCTTCTCTGACACCCCTCAGTCTGTTTAATTCTGCAAAAGTCAAATACAGACTCCCAACTGCCTTAAATTCTCATAGTGTTTTAACAGCACTTTTTATAGTTTCTATTTCCTTCCTTCTTTCCTCCCCTTCCTTCCTTTTCTCTTTTATTCACCCTTTTTCCTTTCCTCCCTTCCTCCTTTTTCCTTCCTTTTCTTTTCTCTCTCTCTCTCTTTCATTCATTCATTCATACATTTTCTATTGTCTATCTCTCCAAGTAAAATTAAAGTTTCAAGAGGGTGGGACTCTTTTCCTAGTTTGCTACTGATACATCCTAAGCATAATACATAGTAGGTATTCAATAAATATTTAGAATGCAGTAGAATTTATACTTAAATGTTGTTGCTACTCATTATGCAATACATTTAAATTACCCTAGAGACCAGTTTATCACTCATATGGGGAAGTCTATCTCACTTAATTATGTTCCTGATCCATTATCCTTTTTAAATTAATTTCTTTCTCTCTTTCCCCTGAAATGTATAAGCTCATCCAGTTTTGCCCCCTTTAATTAAAACAACAGTCATGGTGAAAAAAGAAACAGAAGACTTTGGGTTCAGAGATTATGTAATCACACCCAAACTGGAACCCATTAAGAGTTCTAATGAAAATTACGTAAGTAAGAATGAATACGGAACTATGTGCAAGCCAGTATGCTTTCAGTCTCTTTTTATGTTCTTTGTCTTCTATCCAAGTATCAAGAGCTATTCAGTTTGCCCCTGGTCCTCTACTCTTCTCTCTCTCTGCCTTTCTCCTTGTATGAGTTCATCTACTTCCAGAGATATCTATAAACCACTATTCTGATGTTCATTCTCAAATTGATGTCTCCAGTTCAGACCTCTCCTCTAGGTTCCATTCCTAACAATTACACAGTTATTCACGTTACCTTTCTACTTGAATATCTTACGTTACTTAGCAATGTCCAAAACAAAAATCTTGGTCAACCCCTCAAGTCTATCCTCTCCAAGGATTCCCCATCTGAATACTTAGGTATCCATTCAATTGCTAAAGTCAGACACAAAAAGATGGAAGACCATTCCATGCTCATGGATCAGAAGTATAAACATTGTCAAAATGTCTATACTGCCTAGAGCAATCTATACTTTCAATGCCATCCCGATAAAAATTTCACCGGCATTTTTCAAAGAGCTGGAACAAACAATCCTAAAATTTGTATGGAATCAGAAGAGACCCTGAATTGCTAGGGAAATGTTGAAAAAGAAAAACAAAACTGGGTGCATCACATTGCCTGATTTCAAGGTTTACTACAAAGCTGTGATCACCAAGACAGCATGGTACTGGCACAAAAACAGACACATAGACCAGTGGAACAGAGTAGAGAGCCCAGATATGGACCCGCAACACTATGGTCAAACAATCTTCAACAAAGCAGGAAAAAACATCCAGTGGAAAAAAGACAGTCTCTTCAATAAATGGTACTGGGAAAATTGGACAGCTATGTATAGAAGAATGAAACTCGACCATTCTCTTACACCATACACAAAGATAAACTTGAAATAGATAAAAGACCTAAATGTAAGGCAGGAATCTATCAAAATCCTAAAGGAGAACATAGGCAGTAACCTCTTTGACATCGCCCACAGCAACTTCTTTCAAGATATGTCTCCAAAGGCAAAGGAAACAAAAGCAAAAATGAACTTTTAGGACTTCATCAAGATCTAAAGCTTCTGCACGGCAAAGGAAACAGTCAACAAAACAAAAAGGCAACCCACGGAATGGGAGAAGATATTTGCAAGTGACACTACAGACAAAGGGCTGATATCTAAGATCTATAAAGAACTCCTCAAACTCAACACACACAAAACAGATAATCATGTCAAAAAATGGGCAGAAGACATGAACAGACACTTCCCCAAATAAGACATACAGATGACTAACAGACACATGAAAAAAATGTTCATCATCATTAGCCAACAAGAACATTCAAATCAAAACCACATTGAGATACTACCTTACACCAGTTAGAATGGCCAAAATTAATAAGAGAGTAAACAAATGTTGGAGAGGATGTGGAGAAAGGGGAACCCTCTTACACTGTTGGTGGGAATGCAAGTTGGTGCAGCCACTTTGGAAACCAGTGTGGAGAGTCCTTAAGAAATTAAAAATAGAGATTCCCTATGACCCTGCAATTGCACTACTGGGTATTTACCCCAAAGATACTGATGTAGTGAAAAGAAGGGCCATCTGTACCCCAATGTTCACAGCAGCAATGGTCACCGTCGCCAAACTGTGGAAAGAACCAAGATGCCCTTCGATGGACGAATGGATAAAGAAGATGTGGTTCATATATATGATGGAGTATTATGCCTCCATCAGAAAGGATGAATACCCAACTTTTGTATCAACATGGAAGGGACTGGAAGAGATTATGCTGAGTGAAATAAGTCAAGTAGAGAGAGTCAATTATCATATGGTTTCACTTACTTGTGAAGTATAAGGAATAATACGGATGACACTGTGGGATGGAGAGGAGAAGTGAGTTGGGGGAAATTGGATGGGGAGACAAACCATAAGAGACTGTGGACTCTGATAAACAAACTGAGGGTTTTGGAGGGGAGGGTTGTTGGGGGATGGGTGAGCCTGATGGTGGGTATTATGGAGGGCACGTATTGCATGGAGCACTGGGTGTGGTGCATAAACAATTCTGGAACACTGAAAAGAAATAAAATAACATTAAATTTAAAAAAAAGAAATCCTTGACAGCTCTTATTCATCATCTACTACATTCAAACCACCACCAAGTTCTGTACATTTTATCTCTCAATGAATCTGAAATCATTTCCTTCTCTACCTCAGTAAAGGCTATACCACTTCCCCCAACTTCCAAAAGAAATGGATAAATGAAATGCCAGGAGTTCAAATACCTTAAAGAGATCAGAATGGTCTTGAGTCAAAGTCTAAGAGGACTTGACATCTTAGATAATTCTTTGACAATGAATAGGAATATTATTGATGGGTGGGTTTGGGATAGCAGTCAAAGCAAAGGCAACAGTACAAACAAAAGACAAAGAGGGGGAAAAAGTATGCTCTGGAATAAATACGTAGCCCAGATGGGCTAGAACTGAAAATATATTTAGAGGAGAAGTGGGAGCAAGGGCTAAAAACATAAAATTGGACTATATTGTGGAGGGCATGAAATACCACAAAGGGATAGATTAAGTTGATTTGTATACTTTCTGCCTTCCCAATGTGCCTTTTTGCTCATCGCCATAAATGTGTATCAGCGGAAGTGGAAGACAGCCTGTATTCTCTTAATTGTTCTGCATTTCACTAGGGTCTTTTCCATTCTGAATGTACAAAGGGATGCCCCAGAATATAGAACTTTTTCTACTCTTTTATTTCTACAACATCAATTATTAAGCAACACTCTATATTAGTAGAGCCATATGCTTATTATAATAGTAATTGCTTCCACATGATTATTTTCAGGGATTTTTCTTTATGTACTGAGATATTTATCTTGCATACAAAACTACCTATTTTGTAAAAATACCAATAGCTGGGATACCACTGTGTTTATGATTACTATCCTCATTGAATCAAAGGCACCATATAGATGGAGAAAGTTTTAAGAATATTTAATACATCATTTACTCCATTCTATCTCCTCAAGGTGCCTTGCAGATTGTCTTAGCAGATGTGCATTTCCTTTCATCATGTGGAATGCAATTCTATCCTTGGTTTGTTATAAATTAACAATCTGAAATAAAGTCCTGCATTCTGAACAACAGCTGAAATATTTAATATGGAAAAAAATGTTTTATCCTATGAAGAGCTGGTTATTTTTCTTTGGTAAATGCAACCATTTTAAATTGTTTTCTAGCTTTAGTCTGATGGAGTAAATGGATTTCTGAGCTCTCCAAGTCAAGACTACGTATGTATATATGTATGTGTATGCATGTATCATGTGCATTCATGTATATACAGTGTTCCATCCTACAGGAAACAAGTTGCCTACTTTTGAGAATGTAGCCGAATGATTTTCAGACCTGTAAATGAATACTTTAAACCATATGTATAGATAACAAAGTACAACAGGACTTATTCTATGGGTATTGTAAAAAGTTAAAAAAAAACTAAAAAATGAGAAGAATATTCCAACATATTCTTATTTGGAGAAGAAATATAAATCATAAAATAAGACATACAAACAATTAATAAACACATGGAGAGTTGCTCAGCCTCACCCATACTCAAATAAATGAAAACCAGAATAAATATATTTTCACCAAGAAATAGAAAAAATATTGAGATAGTTTCTAGTGACTCCTGAGCACCAGTGTGGGTCCCATATGATTGTTAGACAGTGCTGGTGCAAGCATAAACTTTCCTAACAAGAAACTAGTTGAAAAGAATTACAATATTGCATAGCCATGTATGTCTAAATTTTTCATGAATTTATTATAAGTTGAAAATTAGGAATGTGCACAGGAATTTAGCTGTAAGGATTTTATTCATCACACTGTTCTTTACTCCTTCTGAAATAAAATAAATGTCCTATAAAATAAATTTGGAAAAAAGGTATGCTAAAGGAGCACTATGTATCCCTTAGTTACTGCAGAAAATATTTAATGCCATACAAAAATGTTCATTTTTATTGAAAAAATTAAGGCTATGTAGGGCATACAAATCATGATGCCAGCTCTATAAAAATATTAATATAATACAGAACATATTTTCACACTCTTTACATATTTATGTTATGTACTTTATACATACATATATTTGCATATACATATGTACATATATGTACATACATATATGTGTACATACATATACATATGTACATGTGTGTGTACATATTTGTTATATATTAATATGTTAATCTATATAACCATATTTTATATATATATCTTACTCTGGACATCATAAACATTGATTAAAAAATGTGGTCTTTAATAATTATTAGTAGTAAAGTGAAAAATTGATAATGGGATTTATTTCGGGAGTCCAGATGGCTAGGACTCTTCAGAAAGCATGGAAGAGGATACCACTTCTTGTTATATCCTATAGGACCTGGCAAATATATTTATTCTTATTAAATAAGGAAGACTGAAAGTACCAAAACTTAGTACTCATATTAAAAGGCTAGACAAAAACAATAAAATATACTCTAAAAGTTAAAAGTGAGAGAATTAAAAAAAAATGAATGAACTTAATGAAAAGAAAAATAAAGACACGTAGAAAGCTTGAAAGAAAGGTAAATATATTCCTGTCAAGCCTGACTTTAAAACATCTGACAGATAAAAACACAAGTTTAGGGATGAGAAAGCAGATATCACTTCAGTATTATAAGTTAAAAAGAGAACTTATTAAAAAAATATGAAATATATGACTCCAGAAGAAGCAAAATAGATACAGAAACAAAGAATCTTCAAGAAATGGTTAATCTACTACAACACACTAACTGTTCCTATAAGAATAACATCATGACCTGATGTTACAGAACAGTATTAGATGCTTTACATTTTTAAAAGATTTTATTTATTTGAGAGAGAGTGAGCTGAGCACAAGTACAGGGGAGGGGCAGAGGAAAAGGGAAAGAGACAAGCCCACTTCCTGCTGAGTGCAGAGCCCAACAGGAGGCTCCAGCCCAGGACTCAGAGATTATGACCTGAACCCAAGTCAGACACTTAAGTGAGCCACTTAGGTGCCCCTAGATGCTATTATTTAATCATTTGGTTAAGTTGTATAAATGTTGCATCTAGCTGTTCTAACACTGTGTTGTGTGTGTAAGCATCACAGACAACCGTCAGGAATATCCCCTGTACTCCATGAGCTTCAAATTAGATGGTTTTCAAATTTTAGTATTTTAGTTATATTCACCATTCATATGCTAGTCAGGGGTTAATTTCTCCTCTTGAAACACCAAAAAGCAGGAGCCAGAATCTCTGTAATCCAGGAATTTCTTATGGCCTCCTACCTGGATTATCGTTCTCTTCTCTGAAACCACTACGTCTAGTTTTGTTAGCTTCCTGTCCAAACATGCATATGTGTACATGTGCATTTTAACTGGATGCTTCCTAAAACATAACAATCTCTGCTCGAATAAACTTCCAGTAATTCTCTCATGTCTTCTTGGTCAGACCTTATTTCCTTAGGATGAAAGTCAAAGTTCTTGGCTATCTAGGACCTACACATCTATTGATATATTTCTACCACAGTCCAATAAAAATCACTATGTTCCCATTAGTCTGACTAGAGTTGGAATTTGATGGAAAGTAATATTCCTGAAACATCTTCATCATTTTTACAACACCTCCCTATCCTCCAGCCATCATACACATTGTTTTTTCTTCATTTGCAATATCCATCATCTCATTTCCTCTCATTTAAACTCTAACCCTAATTTACAACCTAATTAAAACTCCACCTCCTCAAAGCTGCCCCTATTATACCAGTCTGCTGACACAGGTAATGTTTATTTTCTTATTTCCCTACTGAGAGTAGATGGAAATTTTCTCTATAAATGTATAGGGGTTCTTGCTTTCTTCAATAAACAGCAAAGTACATATTTTTATCTCTCCATATAAGAAGTGAAAGTTGACACAGGGAATTGAGAGAAGAAAATAGAAATGGCATCAAAAAAATAGTAAGGCACGATCAGTACAGATAGCTATGAACGATAAAAAAGACAATCTAACAGGTTGCCACAAGATAATGGATTCTCCAAATATTCCAAGGAGAGTCTGGCTGTAGACTTCATCTCCTGGGAAATAAAATGTCTAAAACAATATTCACTTAACATTTTGTCACACGCCTATATCAATATAAAACTTTTGGAGACACAGCCAAGGTATACACTTTTGTATTTACATAGTCTATCATATATGTGTGTGTGCACATATACTAATATATGCAGGATAAAACATACTCAAAAATAGAAAGTTTAAAGGATAAATGTATAGAAAAGTAAATATAAATAGAACTTTTAATACTTTTTGCACCCCAGTGAACCATGATGCTCAAATCAGATTCTGAAAACCTAATCCCACTAATCTTAACAAGAGAGTGGAATGAAATAATAAAGAAAATAGCTCATCGATGCAGTGATTGAGCCTAAAGTCCTAAGGGCAGAGATCAGGGTTGGGAAGAGAGGAAGGACATAGAAGAATATATTTAATCAGCCTCCCCATCAAATCAAACATTGTATCTCTGACAGACTCATATTGGTTGAGAGGTGCCAGGAGGGAAGAATTGTTGGGTGGGAACAGAGAAAAAGTGGGTCCTTTTACCTGCATTCTGACTTGAGTGGATGGGAGCATAACTGAACAGTGGGCTTGATGCTTTAAAGGGAATGCTCCCTGGTCTAAGAGGACCATCGGAGTTCAATTCAAAGGTCAGCACATGTCTCCCTTCCCTGCTTCCCCCAAAACTATACTTCCAAATGTTGACAGTACTCATTTTGGCATTTTGGTGTATGGCCTTAAGAGATCATCTACCTGGACTTGGATCAGTTTGCATTTCTTGATGTCTATCCTTCTCAATAATAGCCCTCCTCCCAGCTGAACTCCCCCTACCTCCATGAACCCAAAACAGACAGACACACACACAAAAGAGACACACACAGTGGTTTTGTATAATGCTGAGCATCCAGCAGCCCTTCCTTAAATCTTTCCAGAAATTAAAGAGGGATCCTTCAAATTAGATTGTTACCTCATTGAGATTATTTAGCTGCTTTTCATCAACTCTAAATAAAGAGGAACATAGTTTTGTCAGCATCATGTATCTGTTTTTTAAGATATGCGTATTTAACCAATATGCATTACTTTCTGAATACCAATTTTCCTCTTTTTAAAACTAAATTCAAAGATCCTTTTGTATCAGTGTATGTGTGATAATGTATTTCTTGCATAAAATGAAGAAATACTTCCCAACCCTCCTCTTGTGCCCAGACTCTGTGTAAGTCTATGCCCCTCGTTTTTATGTTTAAGACAAGCAGAGATACTGCTGTAGTATCAGTCTTTCCTCGTCCCTCGAGGCCAGAGCAAGCCTCCATGAATGGAATTCCCAAAGAATGCCAACTTGGGTATTTCAGCCCCTTCCATTGGTAAACATGCTTGTATTTCAATTACTTTCTCTCCTTTGCAAATATCCCTGGGATGCTAAGAGAACTGGGAGTATACTACACTCTGAGCAAGAGCCATCCCTGAATAACACTCAGGGATCCTGCTTATCTACTTCAGAGGAGCATTTCTCAGTTTGTGGAGCACTGTTTCCAGTTTTTGTTCCCAGCTCAGCATTATCCAGCATTGCTCCAAGTCTTTCTCTCTTGGGACACTGGAGGCCTTTTGTATATCACTGCATTTTCCTCTTCTAGCCCTTGTTTTATTGTCTTCCACTTTATTGTAACAGACTCCATAAACCCTTTGCCTGATCAAAACTGAACATAATTAGTACAAAGTCATTTTCCTCTTTAAATGGCTTCCTCCTAAAAATCCCTGGGGTTTTCCTCAATCAGCTGAAATAGCTAAAGTTTTAAAGTAGGTTTTCCCTCCATCTCCTTCCTAAAAGTCCACCTAGATACGTTTACTTTAAAATAGCTTATATGTGTTGGAATCAAAAATTCTGACCGTAACTTCTTAGTACGGCAGAAGATGGGGTTGGTGAATCATGTACTCACCATCCCCCTCCCACACACATACAACTACTTTCCTAATCTCCAAATTAAATTGATTTTCATTTGATTTAATTTTATCAGAACACCTTAAAATTACTTTTTAAATTTGGTCTAGCAAAATTAAGCCCATCCTCCAGATGAGTCAAACTTAACAAAATGCAAGAAACATCACTATTTTAAACACACATGAAATTAAGCTAACAGTGCTGGTTTCTAGCTTTCTTTCTACCATTTTTATTGTCTGTGGTTTCCCCAAAGTGGGCACACAGGTCAAGGCTGGTAACTCAAATGCTACAAGGCTAAGCAGACTGGAAATGAGTGGAGTAGACTGAAGGGAGCTCAGGTGAACCAGGTGACATAGGCCCATCTAGAACTACCATGGTGACTATTTCTAACCAAACTTGTCCAGAAGGAAAGCTGGACAAGTGCTACTAGATCTTGTATATTTCAAGAGAAGCCAACAATAAAAAATTCTACTTAAAAATGTTAATTCATAATGTCAAATTTTTTAAACACGGGACTGACCAAATAAAACAACTCATGAACTACAGTTCACAGCCTCTATGTTAATGACCATTCTGAGAATCTCTTCCCTCGACCTTGGATGCCTTTAATATCCCTCAAACTGAGTTTAGGGAAACTGGGAAGGGCAATTTCAAGGTACTTCTTTCGCCTAGCCCTAAATAATACTCAACATGAAATCACAAGTAACATTTTTACTATTAGGTATAAGAATATCTATCCACAATACCTATATACCCATAATTTCTATCCTACTTACAAATCTATTACTTGAAATTCTCTCCTTCCCCTCACTGTGTCCTAGTTTCAGAGTAGGTAAATGAAGTATCTCGTTACTTATCATGTGCCTTTGCAACCCCTTTTTAGCTTCATATTTTATTTTGTGTAGGTTCATCTGGTTGCAGTTGTCCATAGAAAATTTATACTATTAACTTCCTTATCTTTAACTCATTTTATTTATGGCTCTAATACTTGATTGTGTCTCTCCCCCAAATTTAAATTTAATTTTATCCTTGACAAAAAACAACCAAACTAAAAAGTGACTGAACAATAAGCAAAAACGTAGAGAGTTTTCTGAGTGAAGAGGCTTCCAATGGTGAAGTGGCAAAAAACAGTTTGCCCCTCACCGGTTACTGCCTTTGCTGCTTAACTGAAGTGAAAGTACAGATATCAGGAACTCAGCAGCTTAAAACCAAATGATTATCCACCAAGCCCAATGTCTCCCTGAAGGCCCAGAGATTACACGTGTAATAATCAGGCTGCCCTTGCCAAAAGTAAGGCTTAGTGCTTCATTTTATTTATTGTATTTATTGAATGGAGCCATTCCTTGATAGCTCCCGGGAGCATTAACAAACATGAAAGAAACCACCAAAGGAAAGAAAGAAATATATAAATAACTAAAAACCATGCCACTAAAGTTTATAATCTGGAACATGCAGTATTGACACTCTTTTAAGTCGTCTGTTCTACTTTCAAGTAATGTAAGCATTGCTTTCATTTGCCAAAAACCTAAATCTCTAAAGTCTTATACAGGTTCCTTTGCAAAACATCCATCCTTCCACTTCTTAATGTACCAAGCCAAGTGACAATGTGATATTCCTAAATTTTCCATCGGGTTCTACATTATTATCATCTGTGGTTTAGCATTGCAATGATGATATATTTAAGACTCTCGTTAATAATCCTTTTGTAAAATAAGGGGCCTCTGTAGCCTCTAATATCTGAACTTCTAGGGAATGGAGCATTTCTTAAAATCATATCATCCTTTCATTTAGGAATAGACAAGAATGAGAACCTTTTGACTGGTGATTTTTTTTTTCCTCATGATTTTAACTTTTCAATCCATGATGACTCATTTAACATTCCTTACAAATATTTTTCTTCCAAATTTGCAAGTATAAAAAAATAAAGCTTAAAAATACCATTTGAAAAATTGTCATCAAAATGGATTTAAAGTTTGTTTTGTTTTCCTCCATGTTTTTTGTTTTGTTTTTGTTTTGTTTTTAAGGAATTAAGACAGTATTTTCTTTCCACAGAATTTTTTTCCATAAAGTTTGGCTGGTAAAGAAATCATCCCCGTATCAACATCAAAAGTACAGTTGAGTATTACAGCATGACTTCTGTAGCTTGTTTACTATTCTTACTCCCGACTTTAAAAGCAAAATTACGAGCCCTGGGCTATAATTATCTGGTGCTTATAGTAAGTCTTTATACCTGTTCCAGGCATTCTCTGTAAATTTTACATGTGAGAAAATGGGGAAGAAGAAAGGAGTAGAGTGCATTATAAAACAAAATAAACTTAAGCATATGTAAGTATAATAGAGTGGGTCAGAAATAGAAACCCACTAGCAGGTCTTGGATGTGCATATTTACAGAGCACTCTAATGAATTTATTGATGGGTTCCTTTCTGAAGAGAAAGGAAAAAGACTCAAGAAACTCACCTGACATGGCAAATAAGTGAATACAATGTGGTTGGTGGCAATAACCTATAGATACTGTCCCCAGTATTAAGGAAAATCCTTCCTCAGAGTTCATTTCTCATGCCTCAATTAACATGCATTGAGTACCTGGGTGTGTTCATGTCCTCCTCAAGAGGCAGGAACACTGCAGCCCTCAGCCAAGAGGACTCACAATCTAATAGAATCTATGTTCCACAAATACACTTTACACAAATCCATTATGTACCAAGAGCCAGCTTGTTTTATAAATACATTTTGTGAAATGCAATGAAATTAACCCAACATTTATATTTTCAACCTCAAAGTACATTATGAGAATTGTAAATTTCCCAATTGACAAGAGATGAAAATGAACATTGCCCTTATTTACTTTGGGTGAAAGCAAAGAGGGTAAGGGAAGGCTAATTTTCTTCTTTACCAAGGACAGATTTAGTTTTCTATAATTTCTGGCTCTCTATTCCATAGACAAGCTCTTCTTCTTTGTGTTTTCTTTTTTTCTTTTGTTTCTGGATTTCTAACAAAATAACTAAAACTAGAATTATGCTGGGAAAAACAAAACAAAACAAAAAAACACCCAAGGATATTTTAAGTCCCCAAGGTGAAGCAACCGCCTAAGGGAGTCAAGAGTACATAGACCAGATTTTTTACAGTGTGTGCTTTTCTGCATTTTTAAAGAGGCAATTAGTTATTCTTGTGTATTAGTGACTGCCCCATTTTCTCCATAACTCAGGTGATACAAAGGGCTTCCGAGAGGACATATTTTAAGTGGGACATTTATTACCCCAAAAAAGGGATGATTCTAATTTAAAGTCACCGAGGAAGCTCTTTCTATAGATGCGTCAAATTACACAGCAGCAAAAACTTGGCCTAGCTGTTCTCAACTCACTCCCATTTCTAACTAAGCCATCTTTAACTTACAGTTAAATGACCTGATAAAACAACTTGAACCTGAGAGCTGTATTTACTTAAAGCAAGCAAAGCCAGCACAATGTTAATTTGGTGGCCATACATACAGTGTGTGTAAGATGCAGAGCTGTGAGGGAAAAAGATTTAAAAAAGGACATATTTATCATGTGTTCAGTGTGATGGGACTCTCAAGTTCCTAGTAGGTCATTTGTGTCGCAGGCTCATGCAGGAAGAACTGCTGGCAGTCAGGGTTTTTATTACGAGTCTGACGGCTGGATACATGTTTCACACCACAGAAAGAGAATTTGGTTTTTGGATCTGCCTTCACATTCTAACCTTGCTTAGCAAAACCACAACTGGAATGTTTTAAGGGCAATTTTGAATAAGCCCTGTGAAAGTCGAGGTACCCCAAGATCCCACCATAAACACGAAATGAAAATATCTGGGACACAAAGAAAAGATGCATTTTATGAGCACATAGCTTTAAAATCTAAAATTGAATCGGAGAGCTTCCTTCTCAAAGTACAGATTCTTTAACTTCCTCTTCAAGAGAGGCATGCCTAAAAGGTTATTGATTGGGTTCTGAAGGACAGAGTGTTTATTATGGAGGAAGCCATCGTGGGGTACAAGTGTGAGAAATTAATGACGGCTTTGTGAGTGTCCACGCTGTGGTGTGGAACCAGTGGGGCAACTGTCAATCTATATGATAATACATTCCCAAACTTCATAAAGTCAGTGATGTGAAAATGCATTGATTTCTTTGTGAGCCAAACCGAATTTGTCAAAGAGAAAGAGCAAGAAGTTTCCTGAAGTTAACACCTCAGCCTGCAGAGTGACTTGCACCTCCCTTTTTATTTGCTTAAAGAGTTTACGATGTGACGTGTCAAATTCCTTATTTTTATTCTTGGCCCCAAATGAGAAGAGAACATGCATTATGTACATCTTCTGAATATGTGGTATACTGAAACATTTAAGAAAAGAGAAAATGAAATGCATTTTATCTGTACATTTTAAAATAACCAGCTAGCACCGAAGCTTGAACTCTGCTTCCTTAGCTCCTTCGTGCTCTGCCAGATGCAGGCACGAAAGAGTCCCTCAGTACTTCCAAGTACAGATTTCTTGATGCAATTCTGCCTGCCTTATAACTGGCGCTACAGGAAAAAATTCAAGACAGTAGATTTAAGGGTTTATTTCCTCTCCATACATAGGGATTTATATAGACTCCTCAGAAGTGAAAATTGTTCAAGGATGATGTTTTAAATAATACTGGAAAAAAGAGAGACTACTTTTGGTCTCCCCAACACATCATTCATCCTGAAATTCTCCTATCCATAACAACTTTAGGTGAAATCAAGGCAAGCTTTTTTTTTGCTCCCTTTGCTTCACTGGAAAACTCTCCTCATCAGTTAAGTTTTTAAGATGTATATAGGCTTAAAAAAGAGAGGGTGGGGACTCTATCAATATGCATAAATTTTGTACAGATGGTTCCCATGAGACCAGTGAGAATGCCACCATGGAAGATTTGCCAAAATACCTTGTTTAAGATGTGCCATAAATTCTTGGATTGCAAGTGATTTTATTTATTAGGCAATCATACTGCCTCCACTTAAATAGTAACTGACACACTCAGAGCTGAAAAAGTACATCAGTAAATGGATTCAATGTATGCCTTTATGAAAACTTCTAAAAGTAATTTCCTATCAAATAAGTACCTTAGAGTGTTGAATGTGCCAAGTGTCAGAATTTTGTTAAAATTCAAAAGGAGTCAAGTACAGATTTTTCCTTGAGAGTACACCTTGATTAGCTACATGAACGGAGGCATAAGTAAGACACATCTCCTTGTCCCCACAGTAGAATAAATTATTTCAGAATTAAACACAAATTTAAATTCCACAAAGTGACATCTTTTTGGATATATGCGACTTACCCAGGAAATGATGTATTTTCAACACAGTTTTGAGATTAAATGATATTTAGCTATGCTTTCGCATTCACAACAAGCTGTCCGCCTGCAAATTTCTTTTTCTTTTTTTAAATGCAAGAAAATACTTAAAGCTGCTCTAGTAGAAGTTTATAATATTTTATATAAACATTCTTAACTGATCTGTTTGTAAACATTTTAATGGCAATTCTTTCAGCAAACACACAATATATTCATAACAAACCACACAGCATTTGATGTTTTCTTCATAAATCAGCTGTACCTAATGCAATTTATCTTTTAAAAGATGTTTTTGACTAAACACAGCTCTGAGTCGCTAAGAAATCCACAAATAAGCACCTTATCTCTTTAATGACTTGCTTAGGCTTCCCTATATTTACTGCTTAATGATCGGAAGCATTTAATTTTCAAAGTTTCATTAAAACCCATCTACGCAGCTGATGGATAAGCAATAGTGATTTGTGATAGAAGATGAGGAAACCATTAACCTACATAGGTACCAAGGAGAAAAGTAAACAGAGAAGAGAATACTTTTTTTTTGAAGACAAGTCTCTCCTATTTGTCATTATTAAACTCCAGAGCATCTGTTCCAGGTTTGATCTTCAATACGGATATGAGGCATTGCCGCCTGGAAATGAAAGTCTAAGATAAGGTAGGATTCTTAAGAGATCTTCATGAAAAAAACAAAACAAAACAAAACAAAAAAAAACCCTAGGTTGCCATTTACTGGGAAGGGGAAATCAATACGAAGACCTAGAAACTTGTGGCGAGAGGACATTTTCTAGGTATAGGTCATAGTTTATCAAGTTGCCTCTTTTGCAATGTAATTTACTTGCTAATAAGACCAACCAACTATACCTGAATACTGTGTTATCATCAAAATGTGATTTTAAAATTCTCTCCTCATTTCTTGTGTGCTGGAGGTTTGCTGGTTTATTTTTCCTGAGCGCGGAGTGGGTAGACAAGGTCGATTTAAAAGAAAATGAATGGTTTTATACTCCTCTTTATTTAAAAAACAGGCATCCCAAATGCCACAATGTGCCATACCCGGAACACGAAAAGGTATTTAAGAAGCAGGCCTACCGTTCTCATCATCTGACTTATTTTCGTTGTCAGAATCGGTCAAAGTAAGGGCTGAGTTCTCACGACTGGATAGGCCGGAACTGCGTCTGGATTTTATCCCTCTCCCCCACAGTCTGATGGCGTGTTCTGGAGACATCCCTCCCTCTGTGTCGGAGTCGGCGTCAGACCCTGTGCTCAGAGAGTAGCCCTGGTGAAGGATCCCCATGTCAGAACAGTAGCCACTTCGGTGCGGGGAGGGCTCACAGATTCCCAGTTCCGCAAGGGTGAAGTTAGTTCCTAAGGTGACAGCAACAGAGAGACTGATTACAAATTGTGAAATGCCTTACAAAGTGGAAATATATTCTTACAAAGAGCAGACAGGTGGTTTTACCCACCCCCCAAAAAAAAAAAAAAAAAATATATATATATATATATATATCTACCAGATTTCCATGGTATACAGGAATACATGAGCAAGAGTATTTAGGATATTGGGGTAAATTGGAGAGCAAAAAAGTAAACATCTACGATTACTTTTAACCCTAGGCCAGAATGCTCAGATTTTGTTTAAAAAATGTTACAGCATTTACTGTTGTCTAGGTAGCACATGTAGCTGAAAAAACATGGGATTTGTAATAATTGCTAATATATACCAAGCGCTTACTTTGCTCTGGGCATCTTTGGTTGGGCAACTTCTATTTTATGTTTTTAAATTTTACAGCAACTTTATGAAGAAGATAATATTATTTTAATCATTTTGTAAGGAAACTGAGGAACAGAGGAACAGAGAATTTAAGTGACTTACCCAAGGTCACCCATCTAGAGTGTAGCAAAACATGGATCTGATCCTTGAGCAGTCTGTCTTCATGTCAAAGAACCTTAATCCTCCAATAAATGTGAGTGGTGGCCAGGAGACCTGGGTATTGGTCCCAGCTTCCCACTGGTAAGTCTCATTGTGGCAAGTCTCTTACTCCTTGAGCCCCAGTTTTCTCATCTGTAAAATCTGGGTATTAATCTCTTAAATTCCTCTCAGGATCACTGTGTATCTTCTATGTGATAATATACACCAAATTTTTTTAAATAAACTATGTAATGTATTATTTAAATTAGCATCCTTGGGATGAAAAGTCAGTCCTTACATTTTTAAATGATATCAAACAATGTCTTCAGCTTAAAACCACAAGTAGGTTTCACCCATGGAGAGTGAATGTGTGCATGAATGGGAAGCGGAAGAGAATAGACTTTTATTGACCATTTTTATGTTACCATATGTTGGGCATGGGCAGACAGTGTATAGGCTTTAAATCTCATTTAAATATCATAATAGCTCAGCAGTTTAGGCGTTGACAATTTCCAAGGTCATGCCTAGGCAAGTGGCAGATCCACAATACACCTTTAATCTGCAGATTCCAAGCATCTGCTCATTCTACAATGTGAAATGCTCTGAATCAAAAACCAGCCTGGCAACATTTTGGCACAGTGAATGCTGTATCTGTGTACTTCACTCTTACAGCTTCTTACAAGACATTTTAAGCTTTCAATGCAAATTAGATGAAATCATGTGGTACATTCTATTTACTGACATATATAGCTGATTTTTTTTTTTTTTTTTTTTTGGTCTTTAACCAAGTTACAGACAATGGGGGAAAATGCAGTGAAGAAATGCAGTTCCATGCTATTAGCGAGACAAACCTTATAAATAACACCAAATCCATGGTTTACTTTGTATATACTGATTATATTAGGGTCATTCCCTATCAATCATATCTCCAAACTTACGACATAATATAACTACTCTATGATACTCCTCATACATGGCATCATTTCTCAGCTTTTATTTTAAAAAGTGTTTGCAACTGTTTGTATTAACATAGTGTGACTTTAATTTGTAATATTCTGAGGTTCTACTTTCCAACTTCGCCACATGTTGAAGTTCCATAGTCTTCTTTAGTTAGCTCTGTAAATGGGATCAAACCCAATTTCATACATAATTGCCTCTGCAGAGTGAAACCTATTCATTGGAGAGCTAACCCAAGCAGAACTTCCTGTAGGGATGGGGTGATTTCCTGCTTACTGGGCAGGGAAGAGGAAGTCCTCACCACCACCAGCATGGTCCTAAGTGCTGTTATCTATTCCCTGTGCATATTTTATCATGTCTGAGATCCCTTGCCCAGGTACTCTGTTCCAGTTAACATCGTTGGTACTTAGGTATTTTCTCATAATTGTACACTAAAATGTTTATTTTAGTTTCAGTAGTCGATAAAATGAAAGTTAAGTTCATATATGTCTGATGTTACAATACTTTTCTGTTTTTGTTTTCTCGTCTTCAGTAAATGAAGGGTCACTTAATATGAGCATTCTCCCATCTTGTTTCTAGAGCTCATGTTTGCTCTGGACAGGCAGGAAATACAATGTTTCCTTTTCCTATAATAAATGAAAACAAGTCAAAGGAAAACACAATGTTTTTATTCCACATGTGGGAATTTTTAGCTATAGGATTCCATTTGAAATGGAGTGTGTATGTATTAAGGCAACTTTCCTGATGGTTTTCCCACATCTCATTATCTGGAACTAGTTTCAAAGACCTCCTCAGGAAAAGAGAAACATCTGTGTGAGGAAAGGAAGCTTCAGTTTTCAGAGCATCCCATGTGCTTTTCAATCTGGGTACGCAAAGTAACAGGCAATACGCCTAGGGCATGGAAAGCCATGGAATAAATACAGTCTTCTTCTTTGGTTATCAAATTTACTTGATGATAAGAAATTAAAATATTGTTTTTTCCTGTTAAAACAAACTTGAAATCATCATAAATCATTTAAAATTAGTACAACTTTTAAAGTAACTACAAATGCTGGAAAACAGCGTACTTTAAGAGTTTCAACTTTAAGCTTATGGCCCCATAAGCCACAAACAAGCAACACTGTAAAGAAAATTGGAGATGAGGTAGTGAAGTCATTGGGAAAATTAACTATGTTTACACTGGCTTATAGGAAGCCAGGTTTTAGTCTAAATTCAGAAAAGTTTCCTCAAAAATACTACCTTCTAAACTCCTTATAGTCATTTTCCAATAGGACCATGGTCTCCCAATGCTACCCTTTCCTCACAATTCCTAGTTTGGTACCTTTTGTCCTCAACTAACTCAAAAGAATAGTAATCTTATTCTAAGTACCTGGGACAGATTCTGGCCCAAGACATTTCCAAGTTTGCTGGCTTAACATATGAAGCTGGCAAGCCACATACACGGTGGAAAGGAAAAATGGATCTATCATTTATTAAATCATTCAACAAATATTTATCGTTCCTAGTACTATGCTAGGCATTGGGGATATAACAGTAAGCCTTATAAAAATGGAGCCCATGACATTTACAGTCTAATTGGGAAAGAGACATTAATCAAAGAATCCCATAAACAAAGTACAATTTATACAGTGATAAATACTATATAGGAAAAGGACAAGGAGCCATGAAAGGTCATCTACTGGTCCTACCGTTCATCCTTTTCACAGCTTGGCCAGCAGATGTTCATCTAGCAGTAGACTTACTACTTGGAGGGACTCTGAATTTACTCCAGGAAGTCATCAGGCCCCCTTCAGTGTGCTCTTACCAAAATGTTCCCAAACATTCCCCTATATACACTGATTTCAGACAAACATTTTTCACGTAGTTTATCTCACAGCATAAAACTCTCATGTCATACTCTTCTGCTCAGAATGTAAACAGCATAGGGGAATTTTAATACCATGTCAACTTATTGTTTTGCACTTACTTTGCTCATTGATGGAAGGTTGATTTTGCTTTAATTCATCTTGTATAATTATGTCTTTATTAAGCTCCATGGCAGCTTTGAATGGAAGAGAGAGACTAGTCATTGTGTGATTCTCCAAGCTAAGATTTCTAGTGGAAAGCAGTCAACATTTCTTTCCTTCTTTACTTTCTTGCAGAAGATAGAAAGGGTCATCATATCTCAGTATTCATGAAACATATGTTTACCTTCTATCTGCCTCCAGTGTCTCTGATACTGTATTAAAGTGGATGTGGATGATGTTTCAAACTTATTTCATCTCAGGTATGTGTTTTACGGTCGATGCCAGTGAACTGCCCAGTGTGGCCCCAAGTTACATCATCAAGGCCAAGGTCACTATTTTTATTTTAAAAATCCATATCTGTATTTTAGAATTTGAGTATTATTTAGGATGTTGGGAGATAAAATTAATGTCTAAAACTGTTAGGTGACTAGAATAGCAGAACACAAGTGTTTAAAAATAATTCTGTTGGTAAATCTCTTTGTCTTTGAGTTATCTTTTTCTTGACCATAACTTCAGTGTATAACCCAGATCCCTTTCAGAACTTTTTTTGAGAAAAATTTTGCAAGAGATATAAAAAATCAGCCTCTGACCAACTAGTTTTGTTTGGGGACACAATTCAAAGGAAAGATAGGGCAGCGTATTGTGATCATGGCTTTATCTTCTAAGTTTTTACCAACTTCTCACACTTTGAAATAACCTTTAACTAGGAGAAGCACATATGTCGCTAAGTCAGAATTATCATGTCATGGTAATACCAGGGAATACAAATAGCACTGGAAATGTCAGCATTTGAACAGATTTTCTACTAGGAGGGCAGGAAGATAAAAGTTAACTGTAGTAATAGGGGAGTACAATATAGAAAACTTGTATTACCTAAATGTTCAGTATGCGAGTCCCCTGAATTTAAGAGATAGAATTCTATACACAGGAGCAAAAGTTGCTACAACATGAAAATAGTCACTAATGATCACTTCTAAAATTAATCCCCACCATACCAACCCACTTACTGTTAATCTCTTCTCATATCAAACAACTTATCAACATCTGTATCATTAGTTAGTTGTTGATAACAGAAAGTAATATGGTGCCAATATAAGTCTAAGTTGTAAAGCTTGTGAAGATGCAGATTTCCATGAAGTCAATACAAGTAATGCTAAGAAACACTAGGATCATAAGCAAGGCCACATAATTACCATGATCTAACAGAATTAACCTGTGAACAAGAAAAAAAATGGAAATGTATATTGGCATGATTACGGTTTCTTCAAAAGATGACTTGACAGACTTCTGGTTTTGGATCAAGATAGAATTCCCCATGCCGTTCTACTTGTCCCACTAAGTACAGCTAACCGCCCTGAGGAGTACGTAGAAAATCTACTTAGAAAGAGTTTAAAGGGGGTCTAAAGAAGACAGTGCTATTAGGATCCTGGGACCTGAGAAAAGACATAGTTGTGAGTTCCCTGGGGTTTATTTTTGTCTTATGTATTCCAGACCTGGTGCTGGAGAAATCTGCAAATTAAAAACACCAGTGGAAACAGGCAAAATAAGCCTAGAGTAAAGCCTACTGTAAATTAAGGGTCCTTCCTTACATCCACAGACACCCCAGGGTAGAATCAAGTGATAAAGCAGAATTTCATCCTCATCCAATAGGAATGAGCCTTCCCAGACATCCCACAGGAAGGCATCATTGGTGGCCTTAAGGAGATCCTGGACTTCCATCCCCACCCAGTGGTAATGAAGCACCCCTTCCTCTCCCTGATGGTGTCAGAGAAGAATTGATGTTAAATTTAAATTTACCAGCGCTGAAGAATTCATGGGGGAGCTATAAGGAGGTGTCCCTCTCTGTCTCAGTCGCGTTGGTGTCTGCAGGATCCCAGGGAAGGGTCTAATATTCCAACTTGGCTCGGCAAGAGAGCATCCTTTCTCAATCCATTCCACCACCCACTCCCCTACGCCCCAGGCCCTGCTTTGTCAAAGAAGGCCAAGTGAGAAACTTGGGACTTTCACCTCCATCTGGCAGTGAAGCCTCAATGTCCCATTTTTCCTACTGGCTTGGTATCAGAGGAAGCTTGCTGCAACAGAAGATTTAGGTAAGATCCAGAGTTTCAAAACACAGCATTTCAAAAAGCCAGGACACAATAAAAGAATTTCTCAATCACTCATCATACCAAGAATCAGGAAAATCTCAACTTTGAATGAGGACTGATAACTATTTAAATAAAAGGTTAATGAATAGTCCTTAGGAAAATTGATGAATTCATCTTTTTTTGCAAAATACAACTCTCTGTGATCATGCTGTGAAATTCAAATATAAAGTGAAGGATGTATTGTACATTCATGCAATTTTGCCATAAAATGTATATTATGCCTTGCACAAAAACTATTATTCTTTATCCTTTTGCATAATTATAGCAGAATTAGAATAATAAATTGTATTAAACATTAAAATATACTTTTGATAATCAATGTTCTTTTTGGAAGATAAAATTAGAATAAGTTATTTTTACTATTTGATATGAAATATTGATTCTTTTTTTAACACTGATTCCATTTTTAAGTGGCCTTTTTCTAGCATCTTTACCCTAAGACAAAGAGAACCTCTTGTAAATAAGCATGGGTCAATTTTCCTGAGCAAATGTTAGAGTTTACACCTTTAAGTCAGAAATGAGTATGAACTCCAAATTTTCGAGCAAGTATTTAAGAAAATGGTATCAATTATAATAGTTCTTTTTTTTTTTTTGTCACAGTAAGTGGAGTAATTTGATCTGATACCCTAAATTTTTGCAGCAGAAAGTTATCAAGAAAAATATGGCAATTATAAGTGATAAAAGATAATTTTTATTTTTGATTAATTGAAAATAAACCACCAAATCATTACCTTTTATTTAGTATCAATATCTTATCTTGAAATTTGAGAAATCATTGATATGTACAAACTACAGAAAATGATCACTTACCAAAAACTTACCAATATTATCTAAAATATTATTTTTAAGCAATCTAAAATCTATACATCTATAAATACATTGATAACAATTTTGGGAAAACCACTGAAGAAACTACTTATGAATTCTAATGTTTTATGCTTGTGTATATTAAAATTCTTCATATAAACTCCTTCTTAATGCCCTTCTAAAGTTCATCTGATTTTACATATTCAGATATTTTTCCAAATGCTGACAAGACTGTTCATGAAAAATCCTATGGCTTAAAAACTACAGAGGAGTTGTACATGCATTATTATTCATAAAAACTTAAGCCAAACATTTATATTTCAAAAATTCACTTTAAGAATAAGAATTTTCTTTTATGTATAGTTCCTAAAATACTAATATTTTGATATTTCTAAACTTTCAGATTATTTTAAACTCTACCTAAAGGCGTGATAGGTCACAACTCTCACAATTTTTAACTAGAATCATTCCAGTGTAAATAAATACATTTTAAATCAAGGAAACATCAAAATGGTTAGTGATGACAGGAGAGTTTCCAATATCCTTGGTTTCTCTGTAAGCTTTATAACTTCAAAGAGAAAGGTGAACGTGGCATTCTCCAATGATATGGTGGCATTTTCACTGTTCCAGCCTGAACAAAGACTGATTTGGAACACCCAAAGCAGCCACAACAAAAGGTTCTGCTGAACAACTGCCAATTCATAAATAGAAATGAAATACCCAGTAACCTAGCTAGCTGGAGATTCTTTTCTGCTGATGAAAATTTCAACAAGATAAAAATTGAATTCTGGTATTAAAAACTATACCTATCAGTTACCCTGTGTAACAGCATTACCAAAGTGTAGAGTCATCTGACCACGTGGGACTCTGCCTCTTCAAAAAAAACTTTTTTTTTGATAAATAAAATAAATTTTGGATAAAAAAATAAATAAAAGAACAATAGTGAATTGGCTGCAACAGTCTAGCTGTCCTATGTTTGGGAACAGCTACTAGATTAGTTTACGTTTATTGAGGACTTCACAGTGTGGCAGGCACTGGTCTAAATGCTTTCAGGTACAGTTTTCAAATTAATGAGGATGACAGCCCTCTAAAATTGTCACTATATAGGCTAGAGTTAAAGTGGGAATTCCAGAGTCTGTTTTAAAAATACTTGACCATAAATTCTTATCTTCTGATTTATATCTTCAGAATATCTTCTTATCTTCATAATTATATCTTCTGATGAGTCTCCATTTACTCTTTTATAAAATAAACATAAAAATAGCACCCTCCTTCATAGGGTTGTTGTGAGCAATGAATTAGACAAGGCAGGCAAAAATGCTTCTTAGAACATTGTCTGCCACAGAGTAGCCTTAAAACAAACAAAGCTAGTATGATGATCATCAGTTTACAGATGCAGAAACTTTATTTTTAAATTATAATTATTGCCAATTTAATTTATATAGTTTATATTTTAAAATTACAGTTTATTGTAATTTAATTACAATTACTAACATTGTCTATTTTCTCTTGAGCTCACTGGGGACAATCAATATTTCTAGGACTACGCTCATTTCATCTATGTTTTCAAATGGATTGGCACAAAGTTATCCATTTTCGAATCCTTTTAAATTTCTGCTAGATTAATAGCATGTTGTCCTTATTTTCACTTTTTTTTTTTTTTTAGATTTTTATTTATTTATTTGACAGAGATCACAAGTAGGCAGAGAGGCAGGCAGAGAGAGAGAGGAGGAAGCAGGCTCCCCGCTGAGCAGAGAGCCCGATGTGGGGCTCAATCCCAGGACTCTGGGATCATGACCCAAGCTGAAGGCAGAGGCTTTAACCCATTGAGCCACCCAGGCGCCCCCTTATCTTCATTCTTGACATTACTTATTTGTGCTTTCTTTTTAAAAATATTTTTAAAAATTTTTTGAGTGCAGTTGACACACATTACATTAATTTCAAGTGTGCAGTACAGTGAGTCAACATCTCTGTGTTATGTTCTGCTCACAAGTGTAGCTATCATATGTCACCATATAACACTATTACAATATCATTGATTATATTCCCTATGCTATATCTTTTATTCCCACGACTTACTCATTTCGTAAATGAAAACTTGTATCTCCCACTCCCTTCCCTTCATTTTGATCATCTTCCCTACCCTGCTCCTCCTGGGGGGGGAACCATCAGTTTGTTCTCTGTATTTATAGATCTGATTCTGCTTTTTGTTTATCATTTGTTTTTTAGATTCCACACATGAGTGAAATCATACCGTATTTGGTATTCTCAGTATGACTCATTTCACTTAGCATAATACCCTCTAGAGCCATCAACATTGTCACAAATGGCAAAAACAAAAACTCATCCTTTTTAATGGCTATATAATGTGTGTGTGTGTATGTGTGTACCACATCTTCCTTATTAGAGATACCATATGATCCATTAATTCTACTCTGGGAATTTACCCAAAGAAAATGAAAACACTAATTTGAAAAGATACATGCATACCTATGTTTATTGCAGCATTATTTATAAAAACCAAGGCATGGAAGCCACCTAGATGTCCATCAATAGATATATGTATTTTCTTTCTTTTAACTGGATTGGTTTCACCAATGAATCTAAGAAGAACACGTGCTCTCTAATTACTGAGTGTAAGATTCCAAATATGTTAATTAGACCAAATTATTAATCATGTGTTTAATTCCTCTATATGGTACTAATTCTTTTCTTTTCTTTTTCCTTTCCTCTCTATATTTCCTTTCCCACCTTCACATGGGTTAATATTTTTTTTAATTTCATTTTAATTTTTCTATTGATTTTTTAGTTATCTCCTCAAATAATTTTTTAGTTGTTTCTCTAGGGATTATAATACGTATGTCATGTCAGTCTATTCAGAGTTCTAATCTTATATACTGTTCCTTCCATTTCTGTGCATTCATCATTTTTCTATTCTAAACATTTTTCAGTCATTGCCTCTTTAATATTTACTTACTTCTATACTGTTAAACTAAGTATTATTCTTCTCTCTAAATGTCTCTATTATATTTTTAATCTCTTTTCTCTCTGTCTCTTGCTAATTTCTTCTTGCTATTTTTTCCAGCTGACTAATTCTCTCTTTAATTGTGCCCAATCTCATATTTACTGTATGAAGTCAGTTATTTTTTCAACAATTATGTATTTCATTTATAAAACTTTTATAGCTTTTTAAGTGTTTCTGTTCAGTTTTTCTATTAAATTTGCATATTATACATTTGAAAGTATGGATCCTGCAAATTATAATGTTTTAGGACTTCAGAGATGAAAATTGGTTGTTTGTTGATTTGCTTGCTCTTAATTATGAAGGTTTTTCTTATGTACTTAATTATATTTATTTTAGCTGACACTGGTTTAATTTTCAAAAATCACAAGGGCCTCAGATGAAGATTTGTGTTTGCTCTTGTCTAAGACATATGGTACTATTAAGCACATATCTCTTTTAGGATTCCTGGTTAATGCAAGAACCTCAGTTTCATGTCCCTCTTGCTCTAAGTCCAAGGTCGAATGTCCCAAATGCAGGTCTAATATCAGTCCTTGCTCTCAGTGAAGACCTACTAGAAGCCTGTAGTTCAATCTTCAGATTTCTGGCTTTAGCTCATTTTTGTTTTTTATTTTGTTTTATTTTAGCTGATTAGAGATTTATCTTACTTACTGTGAGGAGATATATATATAGATAGATGATATTATATAGCTATATCATATATATATATATATATATATATATATATATATAGTTTTGATCAAGCTATTCAATACTCCTATGTTTCAGTTTTTTCAATGTAAAATGGAGAAAATTATAGCAGTACTTGCCTCATCTGGTCATTGTGTCACAGAGCATATATATATTTAGAATATTCCAGGACAAAGTCAAAAGTCAATAAATATTAGCTATTATTATAATATTACTATTACCACATTATTAGTAAAAAAAAAAAGCACAAAAATACAAAATGATCGACATGATTCCCTTTTCTAATTTTTCATACCTTTACACAAACAGTATAGTTTTCCAATTAAACTGTATATATTTGGATAGAGTTAACATTTATTCCACTAATTAAGGTAACATTCTAGTTTCTGGGTTTTTTTTTTTTTTAAGATTTTTACTTATTTATTTGACAGAGAGAGAGACAGTGAGGGAGGGAACACAAGTGAGGGAGGGAGTGGTAGAGGGAGAAGCAGGCTTCCTGCTGAGCAGGGATCCAGATGCGGGGCCATGTGTGGTTTGATCCTAGGACCTTGAGATCATGACCTGAGCTGAAGGCAGATGCTTAATGATTGAGCCACTCAGGTGCCCCAACATTCTAGTTTCTTAAAAGAAAACAGAGAATATTTGATTTGTCAGTAGAGGTGCTACCAACATTAACTAAAATTTTGACAAAGACATGACATTTGCATTCTCGGCATTCATGAAAGTCCCTGTCTCTATGATGCACTTGGTATTTTGAAAACATTTTGACTTTCCCATCACCGAAGGATTATTCTAGATCTCAAGAGTTAATTAACTAATCTACAGTTTGACATCTAGTGAGATGGATGGATGGCAGTCTATCACCAGGTGAATATATGTATAGCAGACATTTTGCTTCAGTAGCTAATCAGAGTCTACTCTGTAACCACAAATATTGGGGAGAAATGTTAATGATATACTCTTGTTTGTAAATCAATCCCTTTAAATCAACTGCTTCATTACCAATTATTACTAGGATTTAGATACTTGTCTAAAACTATGTTAAGCATCCAGGCACAGAGCTTGTAGAGAATGGCAAGACCATAGTTTCCTAGTGCCTGTTAGCATCATTAAACAGGGAGAGGATAATTGAAACTGAATCAAGAGTTTTCCTTTTCTTCCTTTCCCACCTTGCTTCCTGTGTTCCAAACACATGTCGTAGGTTACAAGTACATGTAAAGACTTAATTACATTTAGCATCTGGCAGCTGTTGACTTACAGAGAGTTGTTGAGTCACATAAACTCAAAGTCAAAAGGAAATTCAGGAATAGAAGGCAGAAGCTTGCTCAATGGAGTAAAAAAATCTTATGTCATCACAGCTGAAATACTCTACCATCAGCACTATTATGTTCATGGTATGAGTGATGCTGTAACTAATCAGTTTCAGCAATACCAGAGACTAACTTGCCACTAAAATACACCATCCCCAATGTGGTTAGAGTCATCAGCTAAAGGGTCTTACAAGCATTGCTTTTAACAAGTGATGGATTCACTCACATACAATGGAGACAACAGCTTAACAAGGACTTTAACATACATATATAGAGGCATCAACTGGGAACTCTTGAAAAACAAGATCTTCACACTATCCACTCAAAACTGTCACCAAAGTTAGATATGCCAAGTAGGTTAGTTTATACACTGCTTCTTTTTAGAGGAAATAAGTATCCTGAGAAACCAACAAGAGGTGGTCCAAACCTTTAATACTGGTTGCCATTTGCCACATATTGGCAATTTTATGAGTAGAGAATTATCAGAAATAACTGTCCTGGTCTTAATAGAGATAGACCTCAACATTCAAATGTGAAGTTACAAAAGCATAATAAGAAAAGTATAATGAGTGCTATATGTTGTTTTTGATACATAATATTAGCAAGATAAGTCTGAACTGGAAAAATGTACACCAAATTCTTCATAGCAATTATTTCTGGCAATATAGAGAGAAGAATGCAATGACAGGGGAGGGAATAGAGGAAGGAAAGAGGATTTGAAACAAATTTGACAAAATATTAACACTTGTTAATTACAGGGGATGAATACTGTGTACTTTATTCTCTATGCTTTTCTGTGAGTTAAAGTTTTTTCTAAAAATTAAAATAATTGAAAAATAGAAGTCTTGGACAGTCTATTTTTATCACTTAAAATATTTGTAAAATCATAATTTTTCTATTAAGTCATGTCATTCAACATTTTCATGGTTACATTTTGAAATAAACTACAAAGAAATACCTCCACTTGCATGTCTATTTAACTTCTAGACAATAAGGAATAAAATGTAACCAATGGATAAATAAACTGTGATACACCATACAATGGAATATTATTCAGGAATAAAAAGCCATGAAAAGACATGGAGGAAACTTAAATATATATTACTAAGTAAAAAAAGCCAATCTGAAAACTCTATATACTGTATGATTCTAACCAAATGACATTCTAGAAAAGTCAAAACTTTGGAGACAATAAAATGATCAGGGGTTGCTAGGGATTGAGCAGGGAGAGATGAATATGTGGAACACAGACAATTTTTAGGGCAGTGAAAATACTCTCCGTGATATTATAATGATGGACACATGTCATTTTACACTTTCCCCAACCCACAGAATTTACAGCATCGAGACTGAAATGTAATGTAAACTATGGCCTTTGGGTGATAATGATGTGCCATTGCAGGTTCATCAGTTGTAATAAATGTTCATCACTCTGGTAGGGAACGCTGATGATGAAAGAGGCTATGCATGGGTGGGTAAGGAGGCATATGGTATATCTCTGCTTCTTCCCCTCAATTTTGCTGTGAACCTAAAATCGCTCTAATAAAATAGTCCTAATTTTTTTTAAAAAGTACATGCAACCAAATCATTACATGACAGGATTACCACCAGGAAACTCATGTACTTTTCTCCCCAGGAGAAAGACTCTAGATCCTTGTGGTTAAGAACAGACCAGAAGCAAGTAATCCAGAATTTGAATTCCTATTCCACCATTTATGGTTTGATGATATTCTGGTTAATTAATTCCTCCACTCCTGATCTTCAGTCTCCATATCCATAAAATAGGTTTGATAATATCTATATTCATAAGGCTATGGAGACAACTAACTATGTGGGAACAGACACATGGATTCATGAGAAGAGACATAAACCTAAAAGAAGGGAATCTAGGCTAGTAGAACAGAGATAAAGAGCCTCATTCATTCATTCATTTATTCATTCAATATTTATTAAGTGCTTACTAACTGCTAAACCTTGTTGGGCAGGCTTGGGATATATCGGAAAACAAGAGATCTTTAGCTGGGGCAAACAGACGTTAAATGGTTAACATAATGGATAAGTGTGTAGTACCCTCAAAGGTGGTAAGTACTATGAAAAGAAAACAGAAAATAGAGTGGGGACAGCCCTTTGTATTTTGAATAATTTGATCTAGGAAGGCCTGAGAAGATGACATTTAAACAAAGACTTGAAGAAGTTGAAAGAGTCAGCCTTTTCAATACCTGGGGCAAAAGGAAGGTTCCAGGCAGGAGTGTGCCTGGCATGTCCCAGCAACATCAAGAGGAACTTTGTGGCTGGAAAGCAGTGAACAAAGATGGCATCTTACAAGAAAGGGTCAAAGAGTTAATGAGAGTTCAGTTCTAAAGGGCTTTGAGAGGGATTTTAAGGACATTTATCTTTACTAAGAGTGAAACAGAAAGCAAATGCATTGTTTTTGGTGAGAGGGTCGACACTGTCTAATTTTCATTTTTAAAGGATTGCTCCATTAGGTTAGAATACTGAAGGAGGGGAATAAGAACAGAATCAAAGAGACCACTCAAAATGCATTTGTAAAAGATGATCACAGCCTATTCTAGTTGTAAGGAGCAAAGAGGTGGGCAGGGTGGGATTTCCTAATGGATTGCACCATAGGGTATGGCAGAAAGGGAGAAGTTGAATGTGACAATGTTTCTGAACTGAAAATTAGAAGAAGGGAGTTGCTATTAATTGTGATGGGAAAGACACACACAGACTAAGATTTCATTTCTGAATACCTGAGTTTGAAACATGTATTAGACATATAAATGGAGATGCTGAGTAGGCAGTTGGATATATAAAAGATATAAATATGTAAGTGCTATATATTTGGGAGTCATTGGCATGTAGATTCTGTTTAGTGCCATGGAGCTGGATGACATCACAGTGTGGAATAACTCTACATAGAAAAGAATATCAAGGACTGAGCCCTGAGTCAATTTTACATTCAGAGTTTGGAGTAAAGAGGAGGAAGAGGTAAAGGAGTATGAACATGAATAACCAGTGCTGTGGGAGGAAAGCCAGGAGCATATGCTAGAATAGAATCCAAGTAATGAAAGTGTATCAAAGAGGAAAGGGCAACTAACTGTTTCAAACACTGCTGATAGACGGCTAAGATGAGAACCAAGAATGTGACGTGAAGGTATAGCTACATGGTAATCACTGGGTGACTTGATGAAAAACAAAGAAAAAACAAACAGAAACCAGAAACAGTTATGTGGAGGGGTATATTTAGGGATACTAGGGATGACCTGATGAGACTGTGTATAAGAAAATAGGGGAGAAGAATCAGCAGCAATAACACAAACACATCATCTGAGATGTGCTACAATAAGGAGTGAAGCTGGTGTGAAGGAGTGAAGTGGTGGTAGCTGGTGGAAAAAGGAAGGGAAGAGAAGTTGGGGAAGGTCTCAGTCTGTTTTTTATGCTGGTAGGAATGAAAGGATGGTTCATTTAGGAAGGAGAGGTGGGAGAACTCTTGATGCAACATTCTTGAGTAGATCAGTGGGATGCTGATCTTGCACACACGTGGGGGTTTCACCTGGGATAAGAGTTGAGATTGTTCATTTATAGTGATAGGAAGGAAGGCAGAGCTTGTGGGTGCAGCTGGTGGGAGTCGGTAGATGACAGATGAGGATTTGGGAGTTTGCCACTGATTGAGGATGGGGAGGTGCTGCTGGAGGTTTAGGAGAGTGCAGGGGAGATGAAGCAGACATCTATGAGTGTGAGACCATGCAGAGATCAGAGAGTTTAGTACAACTGCAGAGCAGAATTGAGGGGCCACTTGAAATTTAATAAACTTCAAAAACTTCTGGGACAAATTTATTACAGTGCACATGTAACAATGAACTCATCATTCACTAAGGCTGCTTTGATTCACATAAAAAATTAAATTATGGTGACTATATTCAGTTCTTAAAAATGAGAAAATATTAAATGTAATGTAAAAACACTGTTTCTAAAATGAATGGTTCTTATGTTAGGGGAAAAGGCAGAGCAATTAGGGTGATGGGTTATATATGTGGACTAATTTATTCCTTATGTGTAAATGGTAACTATAAATTCTGAATCCATAGAAATTAATTCATATTATATCACAAACTTCTACTTTTCATCAGACGGTTGTACCATTTTTTCAGACAAGAAGCCTTTGTCTCAAAATATTGAAATTCACTTTTTTATATCCATGAGTGAATGTGACAAAAAGACATGTCAATTTCAATAGACCCAGGGCCAACTTACACAGTAGGCACAATAGACACAGTCACTAGGGCAATTAATACCTTTGGGGGCCCACAGAAATGGTTTAATGTCTTTAAAAATCAGAAAAAAAACCTTTTATATGTAGAAAATGTTTTAATTTTTAACAATAATTTGTCTTTACATTACATAGTTGTAAACTATAATACTAAATATTTTTTAGGGAGGAGGGGGCCAACAAAGGCAAAAGTGCCTAAGGTCCATGAAAGTTATGATACAGCCCCACATCTTCCATGAAATCCTTCCATATATGGAAGGCCAAAATCACAATGAACCAAAACATCAACTTCAAAAGATTTTAAAATGAAATGCAGACTGTGCTGTCTAATAGTGTTCTCATCCTGAAACGCACAAAGAACATCTTCCCTTGCACAGACATCAAATGCTGTGACCACGTGGCTGCTCCAGAGGTACAGGAGAAGTGCCTGGTCTCCATTTTCAGGTGTTTTGGCAAAGATATGCCCAGAGTTAATATCATCCTGCCTCTTCTAATTAGGAGAACAACTGTTCAGTCATTATAGACAACTTTCTTGGCGTTTCTCATTTTCCCAAAATATCTCCCAGAATCTTCAGAATCTCCAGTGACTATATGGTCTATCTCCTCTATCTGGTATTCTGAGAGCACACTTATTGAAGATTTTCAAAGCAAATTGCCTTAGGAATCAACATCATCCATGGAAAGTTGCAAGAATTACCTCCCCCAAGTATCAGAAAAGCAGGGAGGTTCCTGAGCTTTCCAGAAACCACAAAGCACATCTCTGACAGAGCTGAGAACTGAGATGCATCTCTCTTGCCCCTGCCTTAAAAAAAAAAGAAAAAAAAAAAAAATCAGTGGTCACTCCTGGCAGACAGCTACCTTCATAGAAAGCCAGATTTTCCTAGCAAAACTGCTACTTCTCTGGAATAATGGGCAATGAAGTCCAATGTGACACTTAATTGTTCTCTACTGAGATATTTCTGCTGAGGTTTTTCCAGGTGCTCTATGAAAAACATTTGCACTACCTGGCACTTTGTGAGCCTTCCTCTGAGAACCTTTCCCTTATTAAGACAGCTTTGCTTTCAAAGGGGACATTGGTTTTGTTTGCTCACTCAGAGCCCCGTGAACAGACCACCAGGGAAATTGCTGCTTCACTGGCATAAGTCCCACATGCCTATGTCACAAGGGGTTAGGAACCTCATTAATTCCTGTGCTCTCATTTCAGGTTGTTTAGGGATCAGCAGCAGATTATTATTTCAAACACTTATTTCTTCCTTCAATTTCCTCTCTCTTAGAATTGGCTCCAAATCATTTTCTCTTGTGTGCAGTGTACTCAATCTCCATTCGGATAAGAAAATCAAAATAGTCTTTTCAGAAAACCTATCCATCAGCATTATCAGAACACACCCCACAAAGGCTTTGGTTGATGTTCCTATATATCTGGCAGCTTTTATGCTTCTCTGTGCTCTCTCCTTCAGAATCATGGCCATTATAAGGCTCACACAGACCCAAGGGCACCCACTGTTTATGTTTCAAACTGATTATTTCAATGCAGTTCTACAAATAGACAAAAAGGTGTGCTAGGCACCAACCAGGGACACAGAGATGGAAAATCGGTGTCCCTGCTTTGGGCAATCTCCACAGGCTAACAAACAAGATAAACATATATATATATATATATATATATATATATATATATATAATGCCAATATCATGTTGTATACCTGGTGAATTTATTCTTCACCCTACCTACGTTAGTGGATGTGAGAAGGCACATGCAGCAGGGGAGGTAACTCTCTATTTTTTTCTCTAGAGAGCCTGATTCTGAGTGGCAAACATATAATCTTGGGTAAGCCCCTTAATCCTCTGACTCCTCAGGTTTTCTCTGAAAATAAAAGGGTGGATCAGAAGGGTTGGCATCCTTCATTTAGTCGTTCAACAAACATTTATAGCTTAATAGTTACTGGTTGTGGAGTATGTGTCAAGACTGTGTTATAAACACATTACATGTGAAATCCTCTATAATCCTCAAGACAAAATGAGGAGGAAGCTATTAGACTCAAAAGACATAATAACATTTCTAAGGTCATGTGATGACTAGGTAGAATAGCCCCAATTCGTTCATTTCTCCTTCTGGCTACGAAGCCTGGGTGCTCTCTCACATGTTATGCTTTCCAATTGAGTCTTAAGACTTTCAGTTTAAACTTCAGTGACTATATGATATTTCTAGTTAGAGTCCAGGCATCAGAGCCACTTTCCCCCATTAGAATACTGAGGGGAATCTGCACAAAAAGGGCAAAACAGGAAACTAACTCTTTTATAAGAGAATGGCTTCTGAATTCCCATCCTTTATGTCCATCCAAGTGTTCAAATCAATGACATAATCTGTGGTTTATAAAAGTGAGCTAGACTTATTTCTTTAAACACCCTTTTTGCTATAAAGAATTGAGAAGGAAGCACAAACATAGGGGATCCGATGTCAAGAAGTAGAAAACTGAGCATCCCTTGGTCACAGTAAGGAACTGATGTGTGACATTAACATTAGCTAGTCAACTTGTCAGGCCTGCTCAACATGCCAGATCCTTCTCAGCAACACTGGCTGACCACTACCACTGGAAAACCAAGATCGAGTGTAGTAGTTGCTCAATGAACATTTGAATGCTCAAATGAACATTTGTAGAGTTAATTAATTAAAGAGAGGTAGATTAAAAATAGAGAAAATGTACAGTGTCATTCATCAAGAATGTATACATTTAAAAAAAATTCTATGCAACCCCCTTCTTCACGTTCTCTGACTTTTCCTTCTACCTATTTTATACAACTTAAAATACACATGGGGCACTAATACAGATAAAATACATAAAACAGCTTTCTGTTAAGTGCTTTTGACATCCCGGCAGTGCCATTTCTCTAACCATTCTGAGAATTCTATCTTCAAAAAGTATATTATCTGGATGTATATTTTTAAACAAAACAACCTATACTATTCACTGCCATCATGTGGTCACTTGGACAGACCCAAAGCCTCAGACCACCTGAGAAGTATATGTAAATATTTGTATATTTTTATTTCTCTGCATTCTACCAGGTTTTATTTCAAGCAAGAAATTATCCACCCCTCCCTTCCTTTTGCACACCACAGAGCCAAGTTTCCTGTGTTACACCTATTTCAAAATGTTCAGCACCATTTATCCCTTTTTTATAGTTCATATAAAGACATGGCTCCAAGACCTCAAATAACAAAAAGTTTATTTATGTATTTATTTTTGCATGGCATGTGCTGATGAGCTAGTCTGCTCAGCAAGCATTTCACAGATTAGAAGCATGAGTATGGTTTCAGGCAAGGCTCCCTCATGTTTCTGCGCATTGGCTGATAAACACTTCAAAGTAAACCGCTCATAAATATGAAATGAAAAGCCGAGGAGTCGTTATGCACAGCTTTGAGATACAAATCTCTTTATTCCCTCTGAAGTGGGGTTTGATTGACATAATGAGTCATAGATCCTGTCCAGGGACACACTGCCTTTTCCCCTTTTCTCTGGAGACAGGGAGACTTTAAAGAAATCCACTTTAGAACTTGGTGATAGACAGCTTACTTGAAAAAATAATAAAGTTGAATCCTATATTAAATAACTTATTATTTTGTGTTAATGCTGACTTTGACAACCATGACATATGTCAAAGTTTCACTACACATCCTCAAAAAGACATTATTAGCTACAACTCTAAGAAAAAGATTGCCAAATAAAAAAAAAAGTGCCATTATGTCTTTTGTCACATATATTGTTGCTATATAGACCCTTTGTCGGGTAAGAGAAAATCACTACTTAAATTAATTCAGAGCAGAAGTCTAAAATCCTGTAAGCCGAAAGGCTATAGGGAGTAACAGAGGCAATGGGGAATAATTATTGTGGAAAATTAATGTTATAAATAAATGTCTTCCAAAAAGGAGAGGATCATGCAGGAGAACTTTCTATGAAAAACAGGTTAAAGAACAATTGAAAGTGGAGATTCAATTTAATCTTGCTCACAAGTTCTTAATAATCATCCGCTTGCCTGAAAAAGAAAAATTTCAGTGAGGTCATAGAATTTTCCACTCGATCGCATATTGTAAATTCAAATGACTTACAGAAGCTAGGCAGTTAACACAAAGGAGCTAAGTCACACAGTATAAAGGGCAATAAGGAGCAGTGGGGGCTTATAGAAAAATGAGAACGTTTTGATAAGGCATTTGTTAGCTCCAGTAGATATCTGCGATTCACAAAGATAGAACCAACGTTGTCTGGTTTTACATTTTTTCTAAAAAAGCCTGAAATCTAGACTCTGTGTAATATTTGTAAATAATGGCCAAAAAATGTAATTAAAAAAAAAGTGCAATCCAAATACAGTAGGTCTTTGGGCTGCCAGTCTTGAGTTCCTGCTCCAGACTTTCTATAGTGATCATTTAAAGAAGATTTTATTGAGAAATAAAAGAGAAGGGATAGACAATAAAAACCTTAAATCAGAGAATGAGGAGAGAGGAAGGGATTCTGAGCTAATCTACCCAGTGGTTTTCTTCTGCTTTCCAGGATTTGTAGGGATTCTGCTGAGAGCCTACAGTAAGTGAGAAGGACCTGTCTAGAGCTGTCCCTTCCCAAAGTCCCTTTAACCAGAGCAGTGCCACTTTTTAAAAAATTTAATACAATGATGTGGGCCAGGATATTTTTGCAAACAGCTAATTGGGACAATCCCCTCATCTGAGAGTTACCAAGTTACTTACCACCATTCCCCTACCAACACCTCATTGGCCCAGAGTTTGAGATTCCATTACATGTCAGAGTCAGATTCCCTCTAATTTTCTGCCTAGAGATTGAGCTTGAGAGCCACAGAGACCTGTCTACTAAAATTAGTGTTTTCTTTTCCATGCTATAGAAGGGGTTTGCCCAGTCAGGAATGATCACTCCCTGTTCTCAAGCCATCTAGGTCAGACCACATGTCCAGTTCTTGTCAATCGAGTGAAGCAGAAGTGATGTGTGTCATTTAAAATCCAGAAGCTGAAAAAGCAAATGATCCCCCTCCATGTTCTCTCTGCCTTGTGATGCAGAAGATCTGGCAATGATAGATTCAAGGCAGGAGTGCCACCAATGAAAGAAACTGTCTTCTCAGAGTCATTACCTGGAGGAGAAGAGCCCAGTCATCAGCATTCCTGATTTCTGGCTTCACAGGAATACAAAAAAAGTAATTTTGATTGGGGCTGATCCTTTTTATACATTTGAATTTCCTTGTCCCAGCATCTAGATTTAACCAAAATAAATCAGCCAATACTGAATTGTTTGAAGTGGTGCTTTATAGGAAATATACACGACTATGTGATTCAAAAGATAAAGCATGGACTTTCTGTTGGAAACTTGTTAATAAAAATAAACTTCTATTTAGTTAGAGCTATTTTGTAGGAGCAGGAAAATGAAATGACCTGCTGAAGGACATGGAACTGGTCAAGAAAAGCAGGAACTCGGACTCAGATTTTGACAGTTCCACAAAGTTCTCATAGGCCTACACTAATTTCTTTTGCAGCATCATGAGTTGGTGACTAAGATTTTATTAAAATCCTTACCAGTCCAACATAATAAAATTTAGCATCATTCTGATATGTCAGATATTAAATCTCTTATTCTTTGTATTATAAATCTGAAAAAAAAAAAAGCTTCGAGTAATACAAATACCTTGAAGTAAACATTTGGACACAAAGAACTACCTGGGCAATATGTAACATTATACTGTATATTCCAATATCAGCAATATTTTCTTTCAATAACAATAAAATGTTTTTATGAGAGATTTTCATACATATGAGAAAAGAGATAATAGCAGAATTTTTAGCACAATTTTTTAACAGGACAGAAGATAATGATCACATAAGTTAGCATCAGAAAATTGTCAGACATCAAACCCTAATACAACCCAAAATTTAAAAAAAAGATATATGCTAGTATATATGTTTGTGTATATATATAATACATGCCTATATAGTATATATGTATATATAGTAATGAAAATAAGAGAATTGAGAAGTTAGAAAAGCAAAGTGATATACACAAAGTGATATACACAAAGAATCATCTTTGATTTCTCTCCAACTTCTATTAAGATACACAATCAGCTCACTCTCAGACCAAGAGTGATCATGCAACAGAGTATAAAGGGGCTTTGGAATCAGACTAAATGAAGTTCAAATCCTCCAGCTTTGTTGCTCTGGGATCTGGCGTCAATTTCCCAGCTTCTCTAAACCTCCATTTCCTCATTTATAAAATAGGAATATTTTAATCTAAACACCTATCTGTATTTAAATATATAGACTAATGTCCATATCCAAGGAAACTAAACCTAGATATTCAGGTGATGATTATAAACCATTATAATAAAGTTAGGTTATCACTAAACCAGAGCTGCCTGGGACTGGAGCTGAAAGCAAAGGAGCCCAAGAAATCCCTTAGGGAGGATTCAAATGTTCTAAAGTTGTATTGTGGTGACGGTTGTACAACTCTGTTAATTTACTAAAATTCATATGACTGTATACATGAAAGGGGATCATTTGTGATTTGTAAATTATACCTCAATAAAGCTGTTAAAAAATTAAACCAGTTGCATGCAAGTATTTCTATGTATGTAGGTGAAAATTGCACCTGCAAAGCCCAGAAAACAACAATAGAGTCAACACTTGAGATGTTTACAGAATGTAGAAAGAACTATTTGAAGCTAATCTACTATTCTCATATGAATTGAAAGGAGGTAGGATCTCTGACTATGCAAAGAAACAGAGTTATTGTAACAGCGTGACTTTTATTTTGATTCCATCACACATGTTAGCGGCTAAAATATTCCTAGAATAATAGTCACTCATTAATTTTGCTTTGAAAATCCTGAAGGCACAGCTCTCCTAGGAGTAAAACACCATGCTAACCATGAGAGTAAAAAGAATAGCCTTTCTAAGAATAAATCTATACCGGAATACTTTTCCATCTTGAGGTGTTTTAATCCTCTAGACTGAAAATAGTTTGATTAAACAGGCTGCACTGGGATCATGCATTCTGTCTCAGTCCAGGAAGAAACAGCTGTCAGTCACATCTCTGTCCTCCTCCTACAGTCCCCAGAGGACAAGGTAAGCAAGCTGTCTCCAGGATAAGCGCTCCTCCGAGAATAGCCAGCTCGTCATGGCCTGCAGCTGAAAAGCAGCCATTGTGCTCACTCGGTCTATTAGCCCCTTGACTTCCTTCCTTCATGCACAAATAGGAATATAATGCTTAAGTGAATGATTACTACTGTCCCCAAAGAAATTTCAATTAAACACTTGGAATCCCTAGGAATGGTACCTAGGGAGATTCCCCAAAAGAGCTGCAATTTGTTATGTATTATTAAGTCTGGCTTCAGATTGTAAATCTTTTTTTTTTTTTAATTCTTTTCATGTTAGCTGGGGCTTCCAAAGAACCATCTCCTATATAATTTGAACAATTTTCCCTCAAACTCTAAGCGGGACCAGCATAGTGGAGTTATTCCTGAACAATAAACCCCCAGTCTGCTAAAAAGTTTAAAAGGCAGATGGGGAAATTTCCTTGTGTGCTACTAGAGTTTGGGATGAGGTAATCTTTCTTATCTTCTCAAATGTTCTCAAGAGGGCATCAGGAAATATATAGCGAGTTACTGGGATGGATTCTTTCATGGAGCACTGTGTTTCAATCTGCTATAATCCTACAGCATCATATGCATGGGAGCTGATGACTAGAATCTAGGCCCCACAAAGGGAATACTTTGTCTAACTGACTTCTTTGTTTTTCAGCACCTACAACAGTGCTGGGCATGTAGACCAAAGGTTCTTCATATATAAATGTAAATGGATGGACGGATAGGTGGATGGATGGATTAAAGAAAGATGGAAGGAAGGGTGGGCAGATTTAGATAGAAGTCTCTTGACAACTAAGACATATCTTTCTGTTCCACCTCTGACAAAATTTCATAAACATTTCTTTGGGCCACATTTACTGTTGTATTATTTTGGAAGAATCTATTTAAGCACGGGATATTTGGTAAAACTCATTTTATGCTATCTTTAATTGATTACTTGTTTTTCTACCATGTTTTGTTCAGCTGAATTAAATGATCATAGCTAATCAGACTATACTCAGATAAGAAAAAGTTTCTTTTCAAAACAAACAACAACAAAAAACCAAAAATAAAACAAAAATTCAATAGGGTCATTGGATTGCCAAAAAACATTCTCTCCCATGTTGAGATTCTATGATTCACCCTCTTTTGGTCTGTCCAAATATAGTTTTTAAAGAAATCAGGAATATTTGCTCCTTTCCAGTACTGGGGCTTATATCAATTTTTAAAAGTAACATCAAAAAAAAGTTTAGAGGTCACTGGAAAACCTTATTTCTAGCAAAGGCAATGTCTGTACGAATCTCTCTCTTCAAGAATTCACTCTCCTACTAAAGAAGCAGTTTCAAACCTTTAGCAAATAATAATTAAAAAAAAAAAACAATTGAAACTAAATGTACACAAATTCCCTCATTTTAATTCCAGTTTTCTTTTATCTGCATATGTTCATGGTCTCCAAACCCAACATAATTGATACATAATTGATAAATGATTGAAGGTGAGTTATTTGACACTATGACTACACTTTTGTCCCCTAACAACAAAGCTATGTGCTCTGGGCCCTGGGCCGCAGGCTGAAGCGTACATGCTGCCCCTAAAGCCCAAATGGAGGGAGGGCCTGGGAGCACTGATTTCTTATGTACTAGTGACACTAGCACCTACCACTCTACAGGCGACTCTCTGCTCACCTTGCGGAGCTCTCACTGATGCCTGCTTTTGAATGACTAACTCTAAAGCCAAGAGAAACAGCTTCGAGGAATCCAGTCTCTGTGTCTTTTGTGAAATGCTGATCCACAATGTAACAGGAAAATGCTGAAGAAAGCTGAAATTCGCTCCTCCTCCTCAAAGGAGACATCATTTCCTGTTCTTCTGTCTCATGGTCTCAGACACCAGGGGGACAAAGGAGACTTGTGACAGGCTGATTTTGGAAGCTCAAAATGGGCATCATTTACCCACTTCTCCTCTGCAATGCTCCTTTTCTCTCTGGTAGCTCAGGGATTGAGGATTGTTGTTCCAAGAAATTAAAGAACAGGCATGACATCTTAATCCCCTCCAAGTTTCTGCTGTGCCCTGCCTTCCTTGATGTTTTCCCTCATCACCAATCCCAAGAATAAGCAAGAGGGAATAGGAAGGAATGAGAAACTGAGTTACAAGATCCAAAGTTCCTGGCCAATTGCCCAGAAAGGTAAAGACGACACAATCATATTCATTTTTTCTTTAGAAAATCTTTAGGATCATTTTAGTGTCACTCAAAGTGATATATTCTTGGTGAATCATCAAAAGCTGTGTATTTTATTTTCCTTTAAATAAAGGAATAATTCATTAATCATAAGGAATTTCCCCTTGTATATTTGAGTTCCAAGCTGAGATGAATTTCTTTTAAAAATTTCTTGATTCTACCCAGTGAGTCTTATGCAAAAATAGCAAATGTAATTCAGATGGTTATGCCCTCAGCCACCAAAGTGCCATATATATATATATATATATATATATATATATATATATGATGGTTATCCCCTCAGCCACCAAAATATATATATATATATATACACACACACATACATACATATATATATACACATAATATTCTTAAAGTAATTACTTTTTTTTCTATTCTAGATAGAATCTAGATCCTGGGACACTTGAATTCTAGTTCTAGTTTTGCAACTACCTAAATGGATGAGTTTACATAAGTCATTTTACTCAATATTAAGATGATTCAGTTAAAGAATAGTTTTAAGATTCCTTTCAGGTCTATAAATAAATAAAATGTTTAAAAAAAAAAAAGATTCCTTTCAGGTCTAAAATTAATATATTTATGATGACAGTAATTGTTATGATAAGTATTTTTTGCCTCAATGATATTAAATCCCATGCCCACTGCAATATGATGTTTCTTATACAGATCTGCTAAAAGGCAAATCATTATAACATAGGGTTTAATAAAAATGAAACCAAAATATAATTATCTTAGACAACTGATTTAATTAACAATGATCTTATTATGGAACAAATTCATTTTATTAATTCATTTTTAAAAATTCAATAGATGCATTTAGTTATCAATTCTAGTTTGATTTCTGATATCCTCCTCACACCTAAGTAGATTGAAGAAGAAAGTTATGCTCTCTTGAACTACAACAAAAGCACAGCTTTATTATAGTTAAATTGGTCTGATTCTAGAGGTCCTTGTAGATAAAGGCAAACATCTGGAAACAACATCTAAAATTTATAGAGTATATAAATGAGAATGAAACAAAATATGGCATTTCCATATTGTGTAGGAGAAACATCAAGCTCTTAATGGCCAGTCAATATTAAAGCTAAATTAAAAGAGAGAATGGAAGACATCAAATCATACTTAGATCTTGGTTTTTAATACTACTCTCAAAGAAACAAGGAAACAAACCAAAAAACCAGTCTCCTGGAAGAAATGGCTGATTTTAAGACTGGAACAGAAAACATACAAGAGTTCGGAGTATCCTGTAACTGTAGAAAGTGAGAAAGTGCTCAAAACAAAATAAAAACCCACAACGATGTGTGTATACTCCATGGACCCGAAAGCCAACTAAAAAGAACTCCCAGGGGCCAAAATGGAACAATATGGTCAGCAAAATAAATCAAGTAGTACTAGCTTATAACCCAAAGTATAAAATAAATACCCTGAGACCATGCTGATATAATTGAAAAACTGAATAAATAAATATAAAGAATGACAACTCTTTCATGCAGAATAATTTCCAATCATTTATGTGGATACTCTGCACTCAATGAAGTGGAAAATAACTCCTCAATCCTTAAGTATAAGTAACTTTCTTCTAAACACTTGAAAGAAATTTGTGTATAGTGACAACTTCTAAAAATGCATTACAAAAGGCAGATAAATACAGCAACTTGACAGCGGAGAACTTTGAAAAACACTAACTCCATAAAATGATGATCAGGGTTAATAACAATAGTGGTAAGTCATGTTGATAGAATGCACTTTGGATATAAGATGATGAGAATGGCACTTTTACCTTTGTAGCCCTCCTCCTAAAAAGATTATCACATTCTGATCAGGAAGAAAAATATCAGACAAATCCCAAATGAGTGACATTCTATAAAACACCTGACCAAAACTCTCCAACACTGGCAAGGTCATCAAAAACAAGAAAGTCTGAGAAACTGTCACACCCAAGAGAAGCTAAAGAAGATACAATGACTAGATGTGATGTGGTATTTTGCATTGGATCCTGGACCAGAAAAGGGAGATGGAGGGGAAAATGGAGAAAATGTGAATTAAATGTAAACTTTAGTTAATAATAATGTATCAGTATTGGTCCATTAATTGTAACAATACCATATTGTTGTAAGATGTTAATAATAGGGAAAATTGGGTGTGGGGTACATAGGAATTCTCCATACTGTCTTTGTAATAATTCTGTAAAATAAAATATTTAAAAATTTTAAATTATTTTAAAATTTAAAAAGTTTATTTAAAAATTTTCATCCAAATGTGTTCTACAACTTCATCCCATTCAGAAAAAAAGAAAAACAAAGAAGAGAAGTGACAAGAAAGGGGAAAATTATCAGTATTTAGGGAGATGAAGTTGAGAAACTATCTGGTGAAATATAAATTTTACTTTGCTTCTTTTCTTTCTTTTTTTTTTTTTAACCACAGCTAACTTAGCCAAATTATGTCTCATTACTTAGCCTCCAAGCACAACAGCCAATCTTTGGTTAAGAATAAGAGATTTGGGGCGCCTGGGTGGCTCAGTGGGTTAAAGCCTCTGCCTTCGGCTCAGGTCATGATCTCAGGGTCCTGGGATCGAGCCCCGCATGGGGCTCTCTGCTCAGCAGGGAGCCTGCTTCTTCCCCCTCTCTCTGCCGGCCTCTCTGCCTACTTGTGATCTCTCTCTATCAAATAAATAAATTAAAAAAAAAAAAGAATAAGAGATCTACGTGTTATCTTAATAACACATAGACACACGATTACTCCTTCATGAAATTTATAACAGAAGGTTCCTTCAGTCATCTTAAATGAGAAGTACTTCCTCAAAGATCATGTACTGCCTTCATATGAATCATTTAACAGCATAGTAGTAACCAGATGACTGTTCACAGAAAAATTAAGAAATGTTCACAGAAATGTTCACAGAAAAATTAAGAAACAACAAAAAATAAACAAAAAAGAATCAGTTGAATTTTTCTTTGCTGAATAGGTAGATGATTCAGTTTAATCACTTCAAATACATAAATCTAGTGAATGAATGATATCCAAATACATAAATCTAGTGAATGAATGATACCCTGGCATTTTGGGGGGGGGATTTAAAAAAAATACTTCAGCAGGAGCAAGAGAAGAAAAATAATTTACCCTTGGGACAAGCCCATGACTAACAGTTAAATACTGAGCTAAAATAATAAAACCATATGAGGTGAGTTTGCCATGACTGTTCACAGAAAAATTAAGAAATGTTCACAGAAATGTTCACAGAAAAATTAAGAAACAACAAAAAATAAACAAAAAAGAATCAGTTGAATTTTTCTTTGCTGAATAGGTAGATGATTCAGTTTAATCATTTCAAATACATAAATCTAGTGAATGAATGATACCCAAATACATAAATCTAGTGAATGAATGATACCCTGGCATTTTGGGGGGGGATTTAAAAAAAATACTTCAGCAGGAGCAAGAGAAGAAAAATAATTTACAGAGATGGAAAATCGGTGTCCCTGCTTTGGGCAATCTCCACAGGCTAACAAACAAGATAAACATATATATATATATATATATATATATATATATATATATAATGCCAATATCATGTTGTATACCTGGTGAATTTATTCTTCACCCTACCTACGTTAGTGGATGTGAGAAGGCACATGCAGCAGGGGAGGTAACTCTCTATTTTTTTCTCTAGAGAGCCTGATTCTGAGTGGCAAACATATAATCTTGGGTAAGCCCCTTAATCCTCTGACTCCTCAGGTTTTCTCTGAAAATAAAAGGGTGGATCAGAAGGGTTGGCATCCTTCATTTAGTCGTTCAACAAACATTTATAGCTTAATAGTTACTGGTTGTGGAGTATGTGTCAAGACTGTGTTATAAACACATTACATGTGAAATCCTCTATAATCCTCAAGACAAAATGAGGAGGAAGCTATTAGACTCAAAAGACATAATAACATTTCTAAGGTCATGTGATGACTAGGTAGAATAGCCCCAATTCGTTCATTTCTCCTTCTGGCTACGAAGCCTGGGTGCTCTCTCACATGTTATGCTTTCCAATTGAGTCTTAAGACTTTCAGTTTAAACTTCAGTGACTATATGATATTTCTAGTTAGAGTCCAGGCATCAGAGCCACTTTCCCCCATTAGAATACTGAGGGGAATCTGCACAAAAAGGGCAAAACAGGAAACTAACTCTTTTATAAGAGAATGGCTTCTGAATTCCCATCCTTTATGTCCATCCAAGTGTTCAAATCAATGACATAATCTGTGGTTTATAAAAGTGAGCTAGACTTATTTCTTTAAACACCCTTTTTGCTATAAAGAATTGAGAAGGAAGCACAAACATAGGGGATCCGATGTCAAGAAGTAGAAAACTGAGCATCCCTTGGTCACAGTAAGGAACTGATGTGTGACATTAACATTAGCTAGTCAACTTGTCAGGCCTGCTCAACATGCCAGATCCTTCTCAGCAACACTGGCTGACCACTACCACTGGAAAACCAAGATCGAGTGTAGTAGTTGCTCAATGAACATTTGAATGCTCAAATGAACATTTGTAGAGTTAATTAATTAAAGAGAGGTAGATTAAAAATAGAGAAAATGTACAGTGTCATTCATCAAGAATGTATACATTTAAAAAAAATTCTATGCAACCCCCTTCTTCACGTTCTCTGACTTTTCCTTCTACCTATTTTATACAACTTAAAATACACATGGGGCACTAATACAGATAAAATACATAAAACAGCTTTCTGTTAAGTGCTTTTGACATCCCGGCAGTGCCATTTCTCTAACCATTCTGAGAATTCTATCTTCAAAAAGTATATTATCTGGATGTATATTTTTAAACAAAACAACCTATACTATTCACTGCCATCATGTGGTCACTTGGACAGACCCAAAGCCTCAGACCACCTGAGAAGTATATGTAAATATTTGTATATTTTTATTTCTCTGCATTCTACCAGGTTTTATTTCAAGCAAGAAATTATCCACCCCTCCCTTCCTTTTGCACACCACAGAGCCAAGTTTCCTGTGTTACACCTATTTCAAAATGTTCAGCACCATTTATCCCTTTTTTATAGTTCATATAAAGACATGGCTCCAAGACCTCAAATAACAAAAAGTTTATTTATGTATTTATTTTTGCATGGCATGTGCTGATGAGCTAGTCTGCTCAGCAAGCATTTCACAGATTAGAAGCATGAGTATGGTTTCAGGCAAGGCTCCCTCATGTTTCTGCGCATTGGCTGATAAACACTTCAAAGTAAACCGCTCATAAATATGAAATGAAAAGCCGAGGAGTCGTTATGCACAGCTTTGAGATACAAATCTCTTTATTCCCTCTGAAGTGGGGTTTGATTGACATAATGAGTCATAGATCCTGTCCAGGGACACACTGCCTTTTCCCCTTTTCTCTGGAGACAGGGAGACTTTAAAGAAATCCACTTTAGAACTTGGTGATAGACAGCTTACTTGAAAAAATAATAAAGTTGAATCCTATATTAAATAACTTATTATTTTGTGTTAATGCTGACTTTGACAACCATGACATATGTCAAAGTTTCACTACACATCCTCAAAAAGACATTATTAGCTACAACTCTAAGAAAAAGATTGCCAAATAAAAAAAAAAGTGCCATTATGTCTTTTGTCACATATATTGTTGCTATATAGACCCTTTGTCGGGTAAGAGAAAATCACTACTTAAATTAATTCAGAGCAGAAGTCTAAAATCCTGTAAGCCGAAAGGCTATAGGGAGTAACAGAGGCAATGGGGAATAATTATTGTGGAAAATTAATGTTATAAATAAATGTCTTCCAAAAAGGAGAGGATCATGCAGGAGAACTTTCTATGAAAAACAGGTTAAAGAACAATTGAAAGTGGAGATTCAATTTAATCTTGCTCACAAGTTCTTAATAATCATCCGCTTGCCTGAAAAAGAAAAATTTCAGTGAGGTCATAGAATTTTCCACTCGATCGCATATTGTAAATTCAAATGACTTACAGAAGCTAGGCAGTTAACACAAAGGAGCTAAGTCACACAGTATAAAGGGCAATAAGGAGCAGTGGGGGCTTATAGAAAAATGAGAACGTTTTGATAAGGCATTTGTTAGCTCCAGTAGATATCTGCGATTCACAAAGATAGAACCAACGTTGTCTGGTTTTACATTTTTTCTAAAAAAGCCTGAAATCTAGACTCTGTGTAATATTTGTAAATAATGGCCAAAAAATGTAATTAAAAAAAAAGTGCAATCCAAATACAGTAGGTCTTTGGGCTGCCAGTCTTGAGTTCCTGCTCCAGACTTTCTATAGTGATCATTTAAAGAAGATTTTATTGAGAAATAAAAGAGAAGGGATAGACAATAAAAACCTTAAATCAGAGAATGAGGAGAGAGGAAGGGATTCTGAGCTAATCTACCCAGTGGTTTTCTTCTGCTTTCCAGGATTTGTAGGGATTCTGCTGAGAGCCTACAGTAAGTGAGAAGGACCTGTCTAGAGCTGTCCCTTCCCAAAGTCCCTTTAACCAGAGCAGTGCCACTTTTTAAAAAATTTAATACAATGATGTGGGCCAGGATATTTTTGCAAACAGCTAATTGGGACAATCCCCTCATCTGAGAGTTACCAAGTTACTTACCACCATTCCCCTACCAACACCTCATTGGCCCAGAGTTTGAGATTCCATTACATGTCAGAGTCAGATTCCCTCTAATTTTCTGCCTAGAGATTGAGCTTGAGAGCCACAGAGACCTGTCTACTAAAATTAGTGTTTTCTTTTCCATGCTATAGAAGGGGTTTGCCCAGTCAGGAATGATCACTCCCTGTTCTCAAGCCATCTAGGTCAGACCACATGTCCAGTTCTTGTCAATCGAGTGAAGCAGAAGTGATGTGTGTCATTTAAAATCCAGAAGCTGAAAAAGCAAATGATCCCCCTCCATGTTCTCTCTGCCTTGTGATGCAGAAGATCTGGCAATGATAGATTCAAGGCAGGAGTGCCACCAATGAAAGAAACTGTCTTCTCAGAGTCATTACCTGGAGGAGAAGAGCCCAGTCATCAGCATTCCTGATTTCTGGCTTCACAGGAATACAAAAAAAGTAATTTTGATTGGGGCTGATCCTTTTTATACATTTGAATTTCCTTGTCCCAGCATCTAGATTTAACCAAAATAAATCAGCCAATACTGAATTGTTTGAAGTGGTGCTTTATAGGAAATATACACGACTATGTGATTCAAAAGATAAAGCATGGACTTTCTGTTGGAAACTTGTTAATAAAAATAAACTTCTATTTAGTTAGAGCTATTTTGTAGGAGCAGGAAAATGAAATGACCTGCTGAAGGACATGGAACTGGTCAAGAAAAGCAGGAACTCGGACTCAGATTTTGACAGTTCCACAAAGTTCTCATAGGCCTACACTAATTTCTTTTGCAGCATCATGAGTTGGTGACTAAGATTTTATTAAAATCCTTACCAGTCCAACATAATAAAATTTAGCATCATTCTGATATGTCAGATATTAAATCTCTTATTCTTTGTATTATAAATCTGAAAAAAAAAAAAGCTTCGAGTAATACAAATACCTTGAAGTAAACATTTGGACACAAAGAACTACCTGGGCAATATGTAACATTATACTGTATATTCCAATATCAGCAATATTTTCTTTCAATAACAATAAAATGTTTTTATGAGAGATTTTCATACATATGAGAAAAGAGATAATAGCAGAATTTTTAGCACAATTTTTTAACAGGACAGAAGATAATGATCACATAAGTTAGCATCAGAAAATTGTCAGACATCAAACCCTAATACAACCCAAAATTTAAAAAAAAGATATATGCTAGTATATATGTTTGTGTATATATATAATACATGCCTATATAGTATATATGTATATATAGTAATGAAAATAAGAGAATTGAGAAGTTAGAAAAGCAAAGTGATATACACAAAGTGATATACACAAAGAATCATCTTTGATTTCTCTCCAACTTCTATTAAGATACACAATCAGCTCACTCTCAGACCAAGAGTGATCATGCAACAGAGTATAAAGGGGCTTTGGAATCAGACTAAATGAAGTTCAAATCCTCCAGCTTTGTTGCTCTGGGATCTGGCGTCAATTTCCCAGCTTCTCTAAACCTCCATTTCCTCATTTATAAAATAGGAATATTTTAATCTAAACACCTATCTGTATTTAAATATATAGACTAATGTCCATATCCAAGGAAACTAAACCTAGATATTCAGGTGATGATTATAAACCATTATAATAAAGTTAGGTTATCACTAAACCAGAGCTGCCTGGGACTGGAGCTGAAAGCAAAGGAGCCCAAGAAATCCCTTAGGGAGGATTCAAATGTTCTAAAGTTGTATTGTGGTGACGGTTGTACAACTCTGTTAATTTACTAAAATTCATATGACTGTATACATGAAAGGGGATCATTTGTGATTTGTAAATTATACCTCAATAAAGCTGTTAAAAAATTAAACCAGTTGCATGCAAGTATTTCTATGTATGTAGGTGAAAATTGCACCTGCAAAGCCCAGAAAACAACAATAGAGTCAACACTTGAGATGTTTACAGAATGTAGAAAGAACTATTTGAAGCTAATCTACTATTCTCATATGAATTGAAAGGAGGTAGGATCTCTGACTATGCAAAGAAACAGAGTTATTGTAACAGCGTGACTTTTATTTTGATTCCATCACACATGTTAGCGGCTAAAATATTCCTAGAATAATAGTCACTCATTAATTTTGCTTTGAAAATCCTGAAGGCACAGCTCTCCTAGGAGTAAAACACCATGCTAACCATGAGAGTAAAAAGAATAGCCTTTCTAAGAATAAATCTATACCGGAATACTTTTCCATCTTGAGGTGTTTTAATCCTCTAGACTGAAAATAGTTTGATTAAACAGGCTGCACTGGGATCATGCATTCTGTCTCAGTCCAGGAAGAAACAGCTGTCAGTCACATCTCTGTCCTCCTCCTACAGTCCCCAGAGGACAAGGTAAGCAAGCTGTCTCCAGGATAAGCGCTCCTCCGAGAATAGCCAGCTCGTCATGGCCTGCAGCTGAAAAGCAGCCATTGTGCTCACTCGGTCTATTAGCCCCTTGACTTCCTTCCTTCATGCACAAATAGGAATATAATGCTTAAGTGAATGATTACTACTGTCCCCAAAGAAATTTCAATTAAACACTTGGAATCCCTAGGAATGGTACCTAGGGAGATTCCCCAAAAGAGCTGCAATTTGTTATGTATTATTAAGTCTGGCTTCAGATTGTAAATCTTTTTTTTTTTTTAATTCTTTTCATGTTAGCTGGGGCTTCCAAAGAACCATCTCCTATATAATTTGAACAATTTTCCCTCAAACTCTAAGCGGGACCAGCATAGTGGAGTTATTCCTGAACAATAAACCCCCAGTCTGCTAAAAAGTTTAAAAGGCAGATGGGGAAATTTCCTTGTGTGCTACTAGAGTTTGGGATGAGGTAATCTTTCTTATCTTCTCAAATGTTCTCAAGAGGGCATCAGGAAATATATAGCGAGTTACTGGGATGGATTCTTTCATGGAGCACTGTGTTTCAATCTGCTATAATCCTACAGCATCATATGCATGGGAGCTGATGACTAGAATCTAGGCCCCACAAAGGGAATACTTTGTCTAACTGACTTCTTTGTTTTTCAGCACCTACAACAGTGCTGGGCATGTAGACCAAAGGTTCTTCATATATAAATGTAAATGGATGGACGGATAGGTGGATGGATGGATTAAAGAAAGATGGAAGGAAGGGTGGGCAGATTTAGATAGAAGTCTCTTGACAACTAAGACATATCTTTCTGTTCCACCTCTGACAAAATTTCATAAACATTTCTTTGGGCCACATTTACTGTTGTATTATTTTGGAAGAATCTATTTAAGCACGGGATATTTGGTAAAACTCATTTTATGCTATCTTTAATTGATTACTTGTTTTTCTACCATGTTTTGTTCAGCTGAATTAAATGATCATAGCTAATCAGACTATACTCAGATAAGAAAAAGTTTCTTTTCAAAACAAACAACAACAAAAAACCAAAAATAAAACAAAAATTCAATAGGGTCATTGGATTGCCAAAAAACATTCTCTCCCATGTTGAGATTCTATGATTCACCCTCTTTTGGTCTGTCCAAATATAGTTTTTAAAGAAATCAGGAATATTTGCTCCTTTCCAGTACTGGGGCTTATATCAATTTTTAAAAGTAACATCAAAAAAAAGTTTAGAGGTCACTGGAAAACCTTATTTCTAGCAAAGGCAATGTCTGTACGAATCTCTCTCTTCAAGAATTCACTCTCCTACTAAAGAAGCAGTTTCAAACCTTTAGCAAATAATAATTAAAAAAAAAAAACAATTGAAACTAAATGTACACAAATTCCCTCATTTTAATTCCAGTTTTCTTTTATCTGCATATGTTCATGGTCTCCAAACCCAACATAATTGATACATAATTGATAAATGATTGAAGGTGAGTTATTTGACACTATGACTACACTTTTGTCCCCTAACAACAAAGCTATGTGCTCTGGGCCCTGGGCCGCAGGCTGAAGCGTACATGCTGCCCCTAAAGCCCAAATGGAGGGAGGGCCTGGGAGCACTGATTTCTTATGTACTAGTGACACTAGCACCTACCACTCTACAGGCGACTCTCTGCTCACCTTGCGGAGCTCTCACTGATGCCTGCTTTTGAATGACTAACTCTAAAGCCAAGAGAAACAGCTTCGAGGAATCCAGTCTCTGTGTCTTTTGTGAAATGCTGATCCACAATGTAACAGGAAAATGCTGAAGAAAGCTGAAATTCGCTCCTCCTCCTCAAAGGAGACATCATTTCCTGTTCTTCTGTCTCATGGTCTCAGACACCAGGGGGACAAAGGAGACTTGTGACAGGCTGATTTTGGAAGCTCAAAATGGGCATCATTTACCCACTTCTCCTCTGCAATGCTCCTTTTCTCTCTGGTAGCTCAGGGATTGAGGATTGTTGTTCCAAGAAATTAAAGAACAGGCATGACATCTTAATCCCCTCCAAGTTTCTGCTGTGCCCTGCCTTCCTTGATGTTTTCCCTCATCACCAATCCCAAGAATAAGCAAGAGGGAATAGGAAGGAATGAGAAACTGAGTTACAAGATCCAAAGTTCCTGGCCAATTGCCCAGAAAGGTAAAGACGACACAATCATATTCATTTTTTCTTTAGAAAATCTTTAGGATCATTTTAGTGTCACTCAAAGTGATATATTCTTGGTGAATCATCAAAAGCTGTGTATTTTATTTTCCTTTAAATAAAGGAATAATTCATTAATCATAAGGAATTTCCCCTTGTATATTTGAGTTCCAAGCTGAGATGAATTTCTTTTAAAAATTTCTTGATTCTACCCAGTGAGTCTTATGCAAAAATAGCAAATGTAATTCAGATGGTTATGCCCTCAGCCACCAAAGTGCCATATATATATATATATATATATATATATATATATATGATGGTTATCCCCTCAGCCACCAAAATATATATATATATATATACACACACACATACATACATATATATATACACATAATATTCTTAAAGTAATTACTTTTTTTTCTATTCTAGATAGAATCTAGATCCTGGGACACTTGAATTCTAGTTCTAGTTTTGCAACTACCTAAATGGATGAGTTTACATAAGTCATTTTACTCAATATTAAGATGATTCAGTTAAAGAATAGTTTTAAGATTCCTTTCAGGTCTATAAATAAATAAAATGTTTAAAAAAAAAAAAGATTCCTTTCAGGTCTAAAATTAATATATTTATGATGACAGTAATTGTTATGATAAGTATTTTTTGCCTCAATGATATTAAATCCCATGCCCACTGCAATATGATGTTTCTTATACAGATCTGCTAAAAGGCAAATCATTATAACATAGGGTTTAATAAAAATGAAACCAAAATATAATTATCTTAGACAACTGATTTAATTAACAATGATCTTATTATGGAACAAATTCATTTTATTAATTCATTTTTAAAAATTCAATAGATGCATTTAGTTATCAATTCTAGTTTGATTTCTGATATCCTCCTCACACCTAAGTAGATTGAAGAAGAAAGTTATGCTCTCTTGAACTACAACAAAAGCACAGCTTTATTATAGTTAAATTGGTCTGATTCTAGAGGTCCTTGTAGATAAAGGCAAACATCTGGAAACAACATCTAAAATTTATAGAGTATATAAATGAGAATGAAACAAAATATGGCATTTCCATATTGTGTAGGAGAAACATCAAGCTCTTAATGGCCAGTCAATATTAAAGCTAAATTAAAAGAGAGAATGGAAGACATCAAATCATACTTAGATCTTGGTTTTTAATACTACTCTCAAAGAAACAAGGAAACAAACCAAAAAACCAGTCTCCTGGAAGAAATGGCTGATTTTAAGACTGGAACAGAAAACATACAAGAGTTCGGAGTATCCTGTAACTGTAGAAAGTGAGAAAGTGCTCAAAACAAAATAAAAACCCACAACGATGTGTGTATACTCCATGGACCCGAAAGCCAACTAAAAAGAACTCCCAGGGGCCAAAATGGAACAATATGGTCAGCAAAATAAATCAAGTAGTACTAGCTTATAACCCAAAGTATAAAATAAATACCCTGAGACCATGCTGATATAATTGAAAAACTGAATAAATAAATATAAAGAATGACAACTCTTTCATGCAGAATAATTTCCAATCATTTATGTGGATACTCTGCACTCAATGAAGTGGAAAATAACTCCTCAATCCTTAAGTATAAGTAACTTTCTTCTAAACACTTGAAAGAAATTTGTGTATAGTGACAACTTCTAAAAATGCATTACAAAAGGCAGATAAATACAGCAACTTGACAGCGGAGAACTTTGAAAAACACTAACTCCATAAAATGATGATCAGGGTTAATAACAATAGTGGTAAGTCATGTTGATAGAATGCACTTTGGATATAAGATGATGAGAATGGCACTTTTACCTTTGTAGCCCTCCTCCTAAAAAGATTATCACATTCTGATCAGGAAGAAAAATATCAGACAAATCCCAAATGAGTGACATTCTATAAAACACCTGACCAAAACTCTCCAACACTGGCAAGGTCATCAAAAACAAGAAAGTCTGAGAAACTGTCACACCCAAGAGAAGCTAAAGAAGATACAATGACTAGATGTGATGTGGTATTTTGCATTGGATCCTGGACCAGAAAAGGGAGATGGAGGGGAAAATGGAGAAAATGTGAATTAAATGTAAACTTTAGTTAATAATAATGTATCAGTATTGGTCCATTAATTGTAACAATACCATATTGTTGTAAGATGTTAATAATAGGGAAAATTGGGTGTGGGGTACATAGGAATTCTCCATACTGTCTTTGTAATAATTCTGTAAAATAAAATATTTAAAAATTTTAAATTATTTTAAAATTTAAAAAGTTTATTTAAAAATTTTCATCCAAATGTGTTCTACAACTTCATCCCATTCAGAAAAAAAGAAAAACAAAGAAGAGAAGTGACAAGAAAGGGGAAAATTATCAGTATTTAGGGAGATGAAGTTGAGAAACTATCTGGTGAAATATAAATTTTACTTTGCTTCTTTTCTTTCTTTTTTTTTTTTTAACCACAGCTAACTTAGCCAAATTATGTCTCATTACTTAGCCTCCAAGCACAACAGCCAATCTTTGGTTAAGAATAAGAGATTTGGGGCGCCTGGGTGGCTCAGTGGGTTAAAGCCTCTGCCTTCGGCTCAGGTCATGATCTCAGGGTCCTGGGATCGAGCCCCGCATGGGGCTCTCTGCTCAGCAGGGAGCCTGCTTCTTCCCCCTCTCTCTGCCGGCCTCTCTGCCTACTTGTGATCTCTCTCTATCAAATAAATAAATTAAAAAAAAAAAAGAATAAGAGATCTACGTGTTATCTTAATAACACATAGACACACGATTACTCCTTCATGAAATTTATAACAGAAGGTTCCTTCAGTCATCTTAAATGAGAAGTACTTCCTCAAAGATCATGTACTGCCTTCATATGAATCATTTAACAGCATAGTAGTAACCAGATGACTGTTCACAGAAAAATTAAGAAATGTTCACAGAAATGTTCACAGAAAAATTAAGAAACAACAAAAAATAAACAAAAAAGAATCAGTTGAATTTTTCTTTGCTGAATAGGTAGATGATTCAGTTTAATCATTTCAAATACATAAATCTAGTGAATGAATGATACCCAAATACATAAATCTAGTGAATGAATGATACCCTGGCATTTTGGGGGGGGATTTAAAAAAAATACTTCAGCAGGAGCAAGAGAAGAAAAATAATTTACCCTTGGGACAAGCCCATGACTAACAGTTAAATACTGAGCTAAAATAATAAAACCATATGAGGTGAGTTTGCCATGACTGTTCACAGAAAAATTAAGAAATGTTCACAGAAATGTTCACAGAAAAATTAAGAAACAACAAAAAATAAACAAAAAAGAATCAGTTGAATTTTTCTTTGCTGAATAGGTAGATGATTCAGTTTAATCACTTCAAATACATAAATCTAGTGAATGAATGATATCCAAATACATAAATCTAGTGAATGAATGATACCCTGGCATTTTGGGGGGGGGGGATTTAAAAAAAATACTTCAGCAGGAGCAAGAGAAGAAAAATAATTTGGATGACCTGATCATGAGGAAACAGTACACACTTATCACTAATCTAAAGTTAGACCCAAACAGGAATAGCAGAGACCCAGGAAGCTCACTGACAGTATCTTCAAGGATGGCCTCATACTGAATAAGAATCTGTAGCATGTCAGCAGAACTGCCTCCATTCTGCAATCGGAGGGGGAAGGGAGGAGAGATGAGAAGTGACAGTTGAGCAAGTTCCCATTTCTACATCCTTCTGACTTGCTTTTGGAATCTTGTTGAAATAATTAAAAAAAAAATAAAAGCCTATACAGGCATATTTTAGGATATAAATCTTGACAGTATTTACTAACAATTTTTAGAGCACATAGTTTAATAATTTGTCAATATGGCTTATACCATGATAGCACCAATCCACCTTTTATATGCACCCAATAATTTTGATAGTGTCATTCTCAAAGTTTATATTCAATCAAACTTGGTAAAAAAAAAAATATATATATATATATATACACACACACATATATATACATATATATATTATATATATATATATATATATATAATATATATATGTATATAAAATGTGCTATGGACTGAATTATGCTTTCCCCTCCAATTCATATGTTTAAAGCCTATATCCTCCATATGCTTAAAGAGACAGGGCCTTGAAGGAGATGATTAAGGTTAACTGATGTCATAAATGTATAGTCCTGGTCCAACAGAACTGGTGCCCTTAGACAAAGAGGAGACACCAGTGGTCTCTCTTTGCCATGTAAGGACACAGTGAGAAGGTAGCTCTCTTAACCAGAACCCAACTCTGCTGGAACCCTGATCTTCGCTTCTGGCCTCCAGAGCACTAGAAAATACGTTTCTGTTGTTTAAGCTACACAACCTATGTTATTTTGTTATGGAAGCCCATGCTAACTTATATATTATTCAGGCAACTTAGAGTGTCCCCCATACAACTGGGGTTCTCTTCCTTCAAGGTTTATAGTTAAGACTGTACTTCCTAAACTTCCTTTATAAATAGGGCAAATCCACAGGATATATTGTAGCCAGTGAAATGTCAGCAAGGGTGACATTGTCAATTTCAGCAAGCATCTTTAGTAAGAGAGAGGGCATTATTCTCCATGTTTTGTTTTTCCTGCCTCTGCAACCTGCACTGTTCCAGGTGGTCAGGTCTTTATCAGCTCTCTGTCTGAGTGAGGACAATGAGGACCAAAGACCCTAGTCAACCCACAGTGGACATAAAGTTTGAGCTAGAAATAAACATGCATTGTTTTAAGTCTCTGAGACTTTCTATTGTTAAGGCTGATATAGCAAACTTAGTTCTGCAGGGGGGAAAAAAAGTAAAACAGAAAACAGTAAAACAAGCAAACAAACAAACAAACAAACAAACAAAAAAAAACAAAAAAAAACCAAAAAAACCCCTTAGTCCTACAGGAGGGAAAAAGGAGAACAGATAAGAACAAACTTTGTAACGCTTTGCTGTAGCTCACAGAACCACCACATTGGGCATATATTAGAGATTCAATACTACATAAAAATGTATTAACCTTTGTAACAATATAGATATCTTATGTACCAACTGACTTGGTAATCTACTGAGAAAGCATAACATTTCATTTTAGGCTTTAGCATTTTTACAAAAAATTTTCCAGATCCAAGATAATTTTGGAACAGCATTTCAATTCATCCAGTCTTGTTGAACATTATTTGCAAAGTCTTTATTATTTATAAGGGTAAGCAGAAGATTAATCTTACTCTATTTATGATAAAACATCCTAAAATATACTGAGACTGACATTTCAAATTGGTCATATTTTGTTGTGAACCTTTTCTAACTCAACCTTTTATATTCCCAAGGCTAACACTTAGTCTCCTTCCTCATTGCCATTTTCTGAAGTCACCCCACCACGACGACAAGCAACCCACCTTTCCCTCTGTGACCAGATTATTCTGTAACATTGATTCTTTACACAATGGGCATCCTCTGCCTTGAAGTTTTCATTGCCCCCATTCCCACATGGACGATGACTACTCACTCTCCAAGACTCACCCACATGTCAACTGCTCTGAAAAATCTTGGCCAAAATCTTTAGCAACAGTTATCTCCTCTAGATTCCCAAATCACTTTATGCCTACCTTTATTATAGCACTTATTCTCTTTAATTATAATTTACCTGTTAATGTGTCTGTTCATTTTATTTTTGAATTCTAAGTGAGCTGAAAACATCTCTCGTTGTATTATGTAGTTACAATATACTTGTTGAATGACTGGGTGAAAAGTGTCAAATTATAAATTGTTTCTGCCTGAAAATGTTGGATACTTAACAAAGGATACTTATGTTCATAATGTTTAGTTTTTTTTTCTTAATCATCAAAGGGAAACAGGTTGTCAGCTTCCTTGCCTTTATTTTTCCTGTCTCTATTCTGTTATACATGGTATTATAACACCAGGAAGTTTAGGGTTCTCTTGGTGGTGGAGTAGGTGAAGTGTCTGATTCTTGGTTTCAGCTCAGCTCATGACCACAGGGCCTTGAGATCAAGCTCCCCATCGAGTTTTGGGCTCAGCATGGAGTCTGCTTCAGATTCTGTCTCCCTGTCTCTCTTTCTCTGCCCATCCCCCTGCATGCTCTCTCTTTTTCTTTCTCTCTCTCTCAAATAAAGGGATAAATCTTGAAAAAAATAACACAGGATGTTTAGGTATACTAGCATTTTAGGTTGCTGGACTATGCTTTGTAATCACTGATTAAAAAGAATATAAGGGGTCTTAGAAGTCTCTACAGTTCTGTCCAAATTTCCCTTTGCAAACTTCGGATGTGATTTATATTCCTTAGGTAATAAAGGAGCTTTCCTCAACTTTCTTCACAGCCAGCCTACTGAACCTCTTCATTCTCCATCTCTACCACTCCTGTGGGCAAGAACAAAAACAGGGGGAAAAAAAAAAGGCGCCAGAGACCAGAGATGCCTTTTCATGCTCTTAATCAAAGGCTGGGGCTGCCTGAACTTGGCTCAACCCCCAAGCAGCTCTCCCAAGTAGGGATGGTCCAGATCAGCCGGCGACAGAGGCCAGCACAAACAGAGGAACTGCAGATTACCACACCTGCTCTAGATGCTAGTTCCCCACTCTGACAAAAAAAAAAAAAACCCACAAAGGAGAAACCAAAAGGACTGACATCAGATGAGAGTGTGGAGAGACTGTTGTGGGTACAAATACATGTTTACACATGCTCCGGTTTGGGAGAGGAGAGAAATGGATTGAAAACACTTCAGGGGGCAGGCAGCACTGCCCAGAAGTCAGCATCAGGAAGACAGGGACTTGAAGAAAACTCCATCACTTGCGAACGTCAGGAAGTTACTTCACCTGAGAAGCCTTCATTTCTTCATTTATGAAGGTGAAGGGATCGTGATAGATCCCCAGTAATGCTGAGTTGATTCACTGGGATATAATTGAACACAGAACATGGCACAGAGCTCATACCTCACTCCCACTGAGGCTTATATGTTATTTGGCCCCTGAAAGCAATACACAGGATCTGAGCCCTTGTTGTTAATCACCACTGGCAGGACGTTAGCAACTAATAATAGTTTAACTAGTTTGATGTGTTGTGATAATATGGGGGAAATCGCTGGGATGGAATTTGAGGCATGGCCGAACCTCTAAGCAGCAATATTAACCTTCACAAACCACTCTTCTGCTTTGGTTCCCTCATCTTTTTTTTTTTTTTTTTTAAAGATTTTATTTATTTATTTGACAGAGAGAGATCACAAGCAGGCAGAGAGGCAGGCAGAGAGAGAGGAGGAAGCAGGCTCCCTGCTGAGCAGAGAGCCTGATGCGGGGCTCGATCCCAGGACCCTGAGATCATGACCTGAGCCGAAGGCAGCAGCTTAACCCACTGAGCCACCCAGGCGCCCCTGGTTCCCTCATCTTTAAAAGGGTTAAAGCAATTGGTTTCATCTGTTGCACTAAGGTTTGAATCTCTGGGATAAACCAGACTTTCTTATGTCATATGCAGAATGAAGCTGTAGGAGGGAGGGAGGTAGGAGGGAGTGGGCATGCTCATAAAACCGGTGTCACAGAGCAGAAGGTTGCTAGCCAACCAAGTTAAAATAGGCAAGCCCTGCTCACAGTAACCTGAAAGGCTCCAATTTGGCAACACCCATGAGTTGAATTTCTATTCAACAATGGATTTTGTCACCTTTCTCTTTGTTAAATTTAAAATCTCCAAGCCCCCCATGAATTCTGATTTCAAAAGGGAGGATGGCTTTGGTGACAATTGCAAAATGCTTGCAAATGAGAGCCTCAATTCATTGTCTTTTTAAGGTACCAGCAGAGATTGCCACTGCAAATAACATGACTTGCAAGCTGAAGAATGCAGGGTAAGGGGAATCAAGACTGTTAAAATGAAACTTACCTACAGCATGTTAACAGAGAGTTAACAGGTCTGAAAGAAATTATAAGCACAATGGATGAAAGGAATTAAAAAAAGAAGTGAAAAGGAAAAAGAAAGAAAGGGAGGGAAGGAAAAGAAGGAGAGAAGAATGCACTATTCAATGGGCATTCCTGGAATAGGAAGTGTTTGTTTGGTCAAGCTGAAAAAGTGCCACTTAACATCAATTTTGAGAGAAAGGGATGGGGTTCATGCATATGCTACTCAATATTTTTATGCTACTAAATGTATCTGGACATAAATGATTTTATTTTTGAAACACAGACTTTTAATATTAACATTGAGAAGACATACTATAAAGTTCATCAAGTACCTTTAAGGAATTTTAAGGAAGTTTCACTGTCCATTGAATCTAGATGGTGACCACTGATCTGCTTAGGGTCAGTTGTTGTTTTAAGTTTGGTTAAGATCATGGGGCCAGAACTAGAACTCTTGGGCTAGAATGTAATTCCAATCCTTTGTTTATTTGTTTAATTTCAGTATAGTTAACATACACTGTAATATTAGTTTCAGATATTCAATAGAACGACTCCATACATTACCCCTTCACCTGTTTCACCAATTCCCTACCTCCCCTCCCCAACCACCTACCTCCCTCTGGTAACCACCAGTTTGTTCTTTATTGTTAAGAGTCTGTCTTTTTGTTTATTTTTTTTCTTTGTTCATTCACTTTGTTTCTTAAATCTGTCATATGAGTGAAATCATATGGTATCTTTCTCTGACTTATTTCAATTACCATTATACCCTGTAGATCCATCCATGTTGTTGCAAATGGCAAGATTTCATTCTTTTTTATTGCTGAGTAATACTCCATTGTGTGTACACACACACACACACACACACACACACACACTACATCTTCTTAATTCATTCACCTGTAGATGGACACTTGCTTCCATATTTTGGCTATTGAAAATAATGCTGCAATAAACATAAAGGTCTGTATATCTTTTTGAATTAGTGTTTTCATATTCTTTGAGTAAATACCCACTAGTGGAATTACCGGACAATATGGTAATTCTTTTTTTAATTCTGAGGAATCTCCATACTGTTTTCCATAGTCAACTCCACTCTTTTCTAACTGTATGAACTTTCACAAGCTACTTACCCTATCTTCAGCCTAGTTTTCTTATTGCCAAATGGTGATAATTAAAGTATACTATATTATAGGTTTTAGTGAAGTAATGCATAAAACAATTCATAAAAGCAGTTAACATAGTAGGCACATAGTATGTACTCAATAAATATAAGCTGTAATTATTAGCAGGGCTCTAATTCAAATGTTTTTAAATGCTATATATTTTGTTATAAAATATGTATATACATCAACTCATTAGCTACAGATAAGGCAGACTGTACCACTGACTTAATGACTTTATTATAACTCCATTGAAACTATTTTCTCCAACATTGCTACCTTATAGAGTGAAGCTATAGAAACCACTGGATTATTAAGTCTAGAAGCTGTACCTTCACAAAGATTTTCTAAAGGTCCTTGATTTTTTGAAGAGACCAAGGTTATTCCAGCCTTTCTTTAGATTCTTACTTTTAAAGACATTATCTTCCCCACTATACAGGTGGATCTATATCCTTGACCTTGGGGGCAAGAATATTAAACATTTCCACACAACCACAAACTAGAAAGCAACAGACTCTCATCTCTCTCTCATCTCTCTCTAACCCCCCTGGAAGCACTCCACCTACTTCCAGCACTGCCATGCAGCCCTAAAAGACTGTGTCCTATATTTGCTAGCCCAAAGACACAGAAAATAAGTGGTGATATTAATAATAACAACAACAGCCACCACTTAATATACACCAGGTGTTTCTTTAATACATTTATGTAAAGGTTACCTCATTAAACAAGCTTATGAGGTGATGTACCATTATTCCCTCTTTACACACAGGGAAGTTAAGCCTAAGAAGATAAGTGAGTAGTTCTGGGGGTTCCACTGCTCAAAATTGAGGAAACCAGAGCCCTGAAGCCACTAAAATGTTCTCTCTCCCATTTTCTTGGATTTGCCTAAGAATCCATTAGGAGGTTGCTGCCTGTGTTCTCTTCAAGGATTTTGATGGATTCCAAGAGAAATGAAATCTTGCCATTTGCACCGACGTTCATGGAACTAGAAGGTATTATGCTAAGCAAAATAAGTCAATCAGAGAAAGAAAATTATTATATGATCTCTCTGATATGAGGAATTTGAGAGGCAGGGCAGGGGATCATGGGGGATAGGGAGGAGGAAAAAATGAAACAAGATGGGATTGGGAGGGAGACAAACCATAAGAGACTCTTAATCTCAGAAAAAAAACTGAGGGTTGCCAGGGGAAGGGGGTAGGGATAGGGTGGCTGGGTTATGGACATTGGGAGGATATGTGCTGTGATGAGTGTTGTGAAATGTGTAAGCCTGATGATTCACAGACCTCTACCCCTGGGGCACATAATACATTATATGTTTAAAAAAAAAAAAAAAAGAATCCATTAGGAATCCAGCTGAGTTTTCCTGTTCCCCAGGAAAGGCTTTCTCCAATTATGTTTCCTCCCTTCATCCATTTTATTTACTGCCTCTATCACTGACACAAGGTTTATTTTATCTTTGTTAATGATCTATTGCTTCTTTTGGAGTTTCCACTGCATGCACAATTGTTTCTGGAGTTTAAATTCACAGCCATTTCTTCCTCAGCCTCACACTACCTTTGAAACAAACTCCTTATCCGGTTTTACACTTGTGTTTGCACGTCATTCAGAAGATGAGTTGCTTCCTCAGTCTGGGACTCAGCCATAACGCCTATATGCGGGACCTTCTATTCCTGGCTTCCTTGATAAGTGCGTCTCTATAGAATATTATTATTTGACTGCAATATGTAGGACATGAAATATATAAGATAACCAACTGAATCAACAACCCTGAAAGATCATTCGTAAGATGTTCAGTGCTTCCATTTTCACCGCTGAGCTAACGAGTTCTTTTGCGATTCGTATTTATGAACTCAACCCAGCACAGGCAAATAACACACTGCACAGGATATTCTTGAAGGTGACAGGTCCCACGAAGCATCCTATGGAATGAACGCAAGCTACTCCTGGGGACAAAACTGGGGAAAAGCCAAGCATCCAGTGCCAGATAAAATGAATTCTCATCTCTTGACCCCCTCCCCAGTGATACAGAGGCCTCCGGTTCCCTTGCCACAAAGCTGTTCTCTGGGGAACAAAGCCTGTTTCTGTTGAGGCGGGTGCAGCTACCAGCAAAGGAAGCCCTCACCGCGATTCAAGTGCAGTTCAGACGCGCTAGAGGCAAAGGAAGCAATTTTGACAAAGAATAGCAAGAGCTATCTATACAAATGTAGAACAACAACATAAAAAAGCATAAAAGGTATTGATAATTAATTTAAAATACCATAAGGAAACCATAGCTAAAGTGAGGGGGAAAATAGAGCCTCAACAAAGATAAATGAACCGCGGAGGCCATGAAGCAAATGCCCCAACACTTTGGACTGCAATTGCAACGCCCCAATTTTTTCCTGTAATTATGGTTCTACTTATCCCACCTTAGATTCATAGAAAAACTTGAGTGGATAGGGAATTATTTCATGCTGGGAATACAGAAATAAGTTTGAACAAATTGCCCATTTGTGATTATTTAAATAAAACATCATAATTGGAATATGTTGGTCGATAAAGGCAATTTTTTTCCTTCTTTCTCTTTTGTATAAGAACAATACACTAAATGCTATCTTGATTTTTTTTTTTTACTGCATTTCTGTAAATACAGTATTTAATGCCAGGTGCCCCCTCAATTTTACATTGTGATAGGCTACATAAAAGGAGGAGTAAATGCACTCCATGTTGTTTTCCACACCACTTGAGTTCCAACAAGTCATTAAGAACATTCTCTGCTTGGGTATTGTCTTCTATGATAATTATATGCAGCTTGACTCAGTGGTGCTCAATTTAAAGGGTCTCACTTTTACCACATTTATTTCAACCACAGTTCCCTTGCTGGTTACATTTACATCCACTGTTTTCAGAGACGCTTTAAAAACACATCTTTCAAAGGGAAGAGGTTCTCCTTCTCCTTTACGCACAAAAAATTAAGTCCTCACCAGATAAAAATACACTCTCTTTTTCTCCCAACAAAGAAAAAGAAAAATTTTGGTTATCTGGTGAGGACAGAACTTTCTGTATTGAAACGGAATCTTTCTCAGGTGTGGCTGTGGAGGTACGGACCTCCCATGTCATCACTCCTACAGCAGGGAGTGGTCTTATTGGTCTTATATATTTATGCTATTTTTTTCATAATATCCTTCAATATACAATAAATGCAGAATATGATTTAAATGCTTACTGTGAGCAAAGGTTGAATATACACATTGGAGAAGATATGAAGAAGAATGCAATCTAATCCCTGCCCTCAAAATTAAGTGGAGACATAGGTAAAAACATACGAATGCCAAATTTAAAGTGCCAGAGAGATGCTGTGGACCTTAAAGTTGCAGGAATGATGAAGAAACAGAAATTACGGTGGGTAGTAGAATCATGAACTGCTGCTGACCCCTTGTTCTCACACTTAGGAGCATGAAAAAAATTAAACCATAGAAGTCAGCTATTATTTTGTCTTGGATCTTGTTGGACAATACTTGGTGACTGGACGTACTACATGCCCACGATGCCCCACCTCTGCTTGAATCTCTCTTATGACAGGGAAATCACTCAGTCACAGCTCCACCTCTCCACATTTGGAGAATTCTTCCCTGCATGGAATTGGAACTATATGAGTATTCTTCTTCTACCCCAGGAACCACATAGATTATGCCCATGTAATCAAGAGAATGAGATCTGCAGTCAGAGAGACTGGGTTAAATGCAGATCTTGAAGAGAACTCTCTGGTGTTCTCTTTCCATGATGTTCTTTTATACCATCAGGTAACAATGTTTAGAGATGTGACATGCTCAAGATCACATCTCTGGTTAATGATAGTAATAGAGTGAGAACTGAGATATCCTAAAAATCCCATGACTTTGGGGTGCTTGGGTGGCTCAGTCTTTTAAGCATCTGCCTTCTGCTCAGGTCATGATCTCAGGATCCTGGGATCAGGCCCCCATATTGGGCTCCCTGCTCAGCGGGGAGCCTGCTTCTTCCTCTCCCTCTGTGATCTCTCTTGCTCTCACTCTCTCTCAAAAAAGTAAATAAATAAAATCCTAAAAAAAAAAAAATTCAGTGACTTTGTCATTATGAAACAATTTAGGAAAATTCCAAGTGTTTTAGCCAGGAAAATAACATGTTTTGTTTTCTATGATAAGTGGTATCACAGGAATAAGGTAGATTTTCATATTCCAAATAACTAACTGACTCAAATGCTTTGTGAGAAATAGGGGTAGGAAAAACGAAACAAATTGTCTCAGCGAGGAAGAAGCTCATTAAAACCAACAGTGATCACTACTCTCAGTAAGAACCCATAATTTCCATCCTCCAGACTGCTTTTTCTTCTTCCCATTTCCATTTTGAAAACTGAAGTTTTCACATTTGACATATACCACATAGCTTGATTAGTTCAGTAATTTCCTGATAGATTTTTCCCAATTCCAAAGTCTACCCACTCCTACCTCCTCCTTCCCACCATTCCTCAAAATATTAACATAAAACACAGGACAGAATGTGCCATCTCCCTTCTCTTGAACCCCAAATATCTACAGGACCATGTCCAAGCCTTTTGACAAGCCATTTAAGATTCTTTCAAGGAGTCCCAAATCTGCTTATCCATACCCTTATGCTGAGAGGGGCTATTATTGCACAAAGTCAATAAACTCATATTCCTGATATTTCAAGTGGTCACTAAACTTTAGCTGTGATAAAATTTATCCTGAATGGCAATAAGTCTTTCTGCAACAACTGTCATTTGTTTATTCACTCAACCAATAGGTGCTGATCATTATTAGAGACAACAGGGATATGGTGATGAAAAAAAAAAACAACAAAAAGAAGAGACACAGTTCTCAATGAATTTCTCTTTTAGTGGAGAAACAAGCAAAAAAAAAAAAAAAAACCCAAAAAACAAAAAACCTAAAAAAATAAGTAAAATATATACCTTGTTAGATACTGAGAAATACTAAGAAGAAAAATAAAGCAGAGAGAAAAGATATAGTATATTGGAAAGAAGAGTTTAAACATGTAGGTAGACAACCAGGGGAGATCTCAGTGCAAAGGTGATAGCTGGGTCAAGAGCCAGAGTAGGCGAAAGACTGCTTCAGGTGTTTACCTATAGAATTGCATCTTGAAGGGAGAGCAAAGGCAAATGAATAGCAGGAGGTGGAAGTACTGCTGTGTTTTGAAATCGTGGAGACCAGTGTGGCTGGCAAAGACTGAGAGGGGAGGACATTAGTAGGAAATTGATTCAGGGACTCACATGCGGGAAGAACATCTAAGAGCTTGTAAATAATACTGAGGATTTTACATATTTTATTGAATGATATGGAGGACTACTGGAAGGCTTTTAATAGGGGAATGAGACTAATTTTTTTTTAAAAAAGATTTTACTTATTTATTTGACAGACAGACAGAGAGAGAGAGAGAGAGCACAAGTAGGCAGAGAGGCAGGCAGAGGGAGAGGGAGAAGCAGGCTCCCCACTGAGCAGGGAGCCCGATGCGGGGCTCAATCTCAGGACCCTGACATCATGACATCATGAAGGCAGATGCTTAATCGACTGAGCCACCCAGCTGCTCCTGATTTTTCTTTCTCTCTCTTTTTTTTTTTTTTTTTAAGACAGGATTACATTTGATGCTGAGATGAGGATAACTCCAAGTTTTTAGCTTGAACATTGGAAGAAGGAAAATATAACATCCCACTACATCCAGTGACTGTATCTGTAAAAACCTGGGATACATCCATTTTTATCTATCTACACTCTCACTAGCTTAGACTAAACCACCATCATTTTTTATCTAATTTAAAACAGTATCATCATAAATTGTTTTCCATCATTAGCTCTTGTCCCCACTTAATCAATTCATTTTGCAGAAATTAGGATGATCAGTTAAATGTATGAGGTCCTGCAAAGGCTAACCTATTGATTTAGAATATAACTTAACTTTTTATAGCCTGAAATACCTTGCTCTGTTTCATCAAGTTCTCCCTCTCTAGTATCATCTCTCTAGCATTACGACATATTCATGAATTCTTCCTCATCTTTAGACCGTCACACAGTTGTCCCCCTACACAGAGGCTACTCTTCCCCCAGGCTTTTGAAATGATAATACCTTCACTTCCTTCTCATTTCAGATGGTTCCTCAGGGAGGCTTTTTTCTGAACATGCTATCTAAAGTCTGTCACCCTCTATTCTTTTATTATACAACACCATTCATTCATTGATTTAACTGGTATTTATTAAGTGCCTATGTACCAGATCCTATATTAAGTACTGTTCTTTTCTCATTGCATTTATTCTACTTTGTGACTATATTTCATACAGTCCCAACTGGACCCCAAACTCCTTAAGTGTAAGAGCTGTATGTTTTCTTCACTAATGAATTTTTTTCTGATATGTGACAGGTAATCAAAAAATATTTGTAGAATGTGTGAAAAATGATATTTAGAATTTGTCTTCTCCCATAGAATTCTACAGCAGAAATTATTTCATTAAAATTTCATATCATAGGTAATTATCAATAGCTCTTTCTTCAATAGCATGCACTTAATCAGAGACAGAAACTATTACTTTATCTCAACTATATCTTTCAAAAAGCCTAGCTCATAGTAGTTTCATAAATATAAACACTTCTTGAATTGAAATGATGACTGGGTAGAACTTTAAGGTTTCCCAGTATCTCAACTGAAGGTGTCTTGGGAGACTTGACTTTATTCTATTTTAAGAGGATATGTATAAAATTACTAAGATTCTTGATCAGTTCCAGAAGTATAACAACAAAGTGGATGCACTTTCCATGCTTCAAATCTAAGGGCTTCCCATTAGAATTAGAATTAAAATTGTGCCACAAAGTGAATTTGGTGAAGAAACCTACAGAATATGTCCTGCTTTCTTCACCAAATTCATTTTGTGGCACAATTTTCCTCCCTCATTCATGAAGGTCCAGCCACACTGGCCTTTCTCTAATTCCGAACTGAATACCTTCCTTCCTCAGGTTGGTACATGGACCATTCCTCTACCCAGAATGCTCTTCAGCCCGATCTCCACCACACAGGCTTCTGTTCCTCCTCCTCCAGGTTCGAGTTCAAATGTCACCATTTTAGAGAGGTCTTTGCAGAAAGCTCTGTGTAAAGAGTCCTTTCCTTAGTCCTTCCCAAAGTGCTCTATAAGATTTCTATTTCTTTTTTTTTTTTCCTCTTAGCAACACTAACTGAAATTATCTTATTTATTTATTTATAAATCCATGGTTGATGTTCCCACCATAGCATATAAGTTCAATGCAGCACAAATCTTGCTTTGTTCACTTAAGATCTTCTGTGCCTAGAACAATGTCTGGCACATAGTTGAATGGGCATAACAAATACTTTTGGAATGAATGAATGAATGCAGACACAATGAAAACACTCTACTAGTAGTATTATAATTAGTTGGCCAATGTACAACTCTTGTGTGTAAGCAAAAATCCACAGGATAGAATTAGAACAGAAAAGTAGAACAAGTCTCAACTCTAACCTGCAAGTCATATAAGTTCCCTTGTATGGGATGTTATTCAAAGAAGAAAGGAGGTTTTCTGGGGTAATAAAGGGTGATGGACTCTAATATGGGCACTTAATCACTAGATTTGCAGAATTGGGCTTTTCTTCTCTATGGATCCCTAGGAACTAGTACATTTCCTGGATCAAAGGAAATTTACAACTGATGCTTATTAAATCGATCTGAAATTAGAACAAAAACCTGCAGTAGGTGCGGGGGGTGCCTGGGTGGCTCAGTTGGTTAAGCAACTGCCTTCAGCTCAGGTCATGATCCTGGAACACCAGGAATGAGTCCCACATTGGGCTTCCAGCTCTGCAGGGAGTCTGCTTCTCCCTCTGACCTTCTCCCCTCTCATGTTCTCACTCTTTCTCTCTCAAATAATAAAATCTTAAAAATAAAAACAAAAAACCTGCAGTAGGACATTTGCTGCTGTAAACTCCAAGATCACTCAAACTATATTTAAACCATGTTTACTTATTTATAAGTATCATTTAAATAGATGAATATAAATTCTTGTCAGCTAATTTCCAGTGATTTACTGAAATGCTCTATTTAAAAATGTCAAGTGGCCATTAGCAGTAAACCTCCAAGAATTTATCTGCCATAATATTCCTACTTAAACATTGTCATTGCGTTATTTCATTTTATTGGTTTATTTTTAAAATCTTTCTGAAATTGTTGAAAGTTTCTAATAGCAATTCATTCTCAATTTAAGGTGATTAAAATACATAGAGCAGAAATGGAAGGGAAACCTCTACAGTTACTAAACATCACTATACCTAATGGCCAGCAGGGGCTGCTAGAGCCAGGCGTGCGCTTGAATAATGGTTGAGAGGAGCAGTTTTTGAAATTTGACATTTTAAGTCAAATTAGGTCAAATTCAGTCCATCTCGACCCTTCTGGAGAGCTAGAGAGAAGTTATTTGGCATCTTACTAAGTTCATCCTGTTTCCTTTATCTGATAACCTACTTCAATCATCTTTCTTAAGATCAGTTTACCTTGTCATACCTATATGATTAACATCTTAAGGTATTACAAATAAAATTTTAAAACTTACAGTCATATTTATTTCTATTTCATATTTATTTATACAACATTGTCTTTGGTTCTATCCAAACACAGTCTAATAACCAAACAGTCTAATAACTGTTAATTCTATTTCTGTCTTTCTGTATGCGGCAGATAGAGAGGGATGAAATCCTGTACACTCCCTTATCTGCAGTTCAGAGTTTTATGATCAAATTACACTTCTCCTTGGAGACTCTCAAGTCCATGATTACTAGTTCAAAATGTACAGGTTACAATATTTAGAAAAAAAATAGCTATCCTTCTTTAAACGGAGACTTAATTGGCAAAGAAGAATCACTTCTTTCTCAGGAGTACAAATTTTGAAAAAGGAAGCAATCCCACAGGTCTGGCTGCACTGCTGTGTGTCAGTGCTATATACCAACTGGGGTGTGCTCCTCTCCTAGAGCGCACACACCTGTATCATTCACAACTGAGGATGGCCTCATATAAAGGCCTAACACTGACTGAGAGCCTACCACGGGCCCGTCACTCTATTTAGTACTCCCATAATCTATCTCTTTCTCCACAACAATACTTCAAGGTAAATATTGTCTTCATTTCACCATGAAAAAAAACCAGCACTTACAGCTGGGTGACTGACTAACTTAACTTGAGGTCACAATCTAATATTAGGGATCACAAGCTAAGAAGAATTCAATCTCAGATCTTTCTGACCATTATACCAAAGGTTCTCTAACTTGGTCTTGTATCAAAATAGTCATATGGGCCTGTCAAGACACAGAGCACTGGGCCCCATCTCCACCGTTTCTGATCTGTTGATCTTCGGCGGGGCCTGATGATTTGCATTTCTCTCAAGTTCAGAGGTATTGTACTGGTGGTCCCAGACCACACTTGGAGAACTACTGCCTTACGTCCTATCATGCTCTTGATTAAAATGTAAATCCTGGTAATAAGACCAAGTGAATACTGGTCTTACTCCAGGAGTTTTATATATATACTTCCATGAAACTTCAGATACATCAATATAACATATATCAAAATATTTACAGGTATTACCTCTGGAATTTCAGGGAATTCCAGCTTTTGTCATACCCTTCTAAATTATTTGACTTAAAAATTGAGCACAAATAATTTTTATTATCAGCAAATAGAAAGCTGATTACATTTAGGAAAAAACAAAACAAAACAAAAAAAAACTCAGAAGGGTAACATTTACAGAGGTGTCAGCATCTCAGCACACTTCCTAGGGAGGAGAATATACATACAAACAGACACACATGTTATATACATATATATGCAACAATGTGTGTATGTACACATGTGCACACACACGCACACACACACACACACACACACACACACACACACTTACCTACAAAAAAAAAAAAAAAAAAGCTCGGTTTTTCAGCCCATCGTGCTTACCCCACTTAGCTGTCTCCAGTAAATTCACTGTTTCAAATCTTCCTTTCTTTATCTGTACATTCAGAAGATTGGGTTAGAATCATACATCTCATAGTTAAAGGACTTTTAAAAGACTATAGAGTCTCAAAAGTTCAGTCCAGCTCTATACACTGTACTGATGTAAATCCTCCTCTCAGGATTTGAAGGAGAAAAAGGCCAAGTATCAGGCACTTTTCTATGTGAGGGTCATTTAGATGAGACCAGAACAAACTGAAGGGTGTTCAACAAGGTGCTTAAAGTTGTGGGGCCACTCGGTCAAAATGCCCCCACTACAGTTTTGCATTTTTAAATGATATCATATTACATAATGATAACACATGACCATTTCCTTTCTGCAAATTATGCTAGCTAAAGGAAATACCCTGGTATTTATGAGATGCTTAGTGCATCTCTCACCATGGCCTTATGGCCCAAATCAAAGTGATCAGAGCTATTAAAATGATTTCCCTATTTGGCTGAATTTTAAAGACTATAGTTTTGAAGTCAGTGACAGATGACCTACTAATGGTATTTAATGGTTCTCTCAACAAATTGCCAAGTACCTTGAATGACCCACTAGTTAAGTACATAAAAGGAAAATTCCAGCTTGAACCATCTAATCCTTCATCCCATCCTGTTTTTCTTTTGGACAAGAGTGCTTTATTTTCCACCTTCAAGGAATAGGGAGAATAACAAAGGGAGTAAAAAGGGAATTAAAATTTCTTGAAAACTGGCCTAACCATTTGATATGAACCATGGTATTTGATCTTCACAACACTATAGAAGAAGAAAATTTTAATCTTCATTTTGCAAATGAGGAAAAGGTAAAGAGAATTTGCATAACATAACTGAGGTCACTTAGTCAGGGAGTAAGGCAGTGAAATTTGAATGTGATCTATCTGTTTCTAGAGCCCAAGTGTTCTCATGATGTTTCCCAGAAAGAAAAATGCTGACATTATCTCTCCATGGTGTAGGTGGCTAAAAGGAACAGGAGGAGATCAGGAGTCTGCTGGCTGAGGCTGAGATATAACACGCGGTGGGTCGTTTAGAGATGCTCTTTGGTGTGTGTATGTGTTTATTTTTCACAAATGTGTTTCAGCACTTGAATGAATGAGCATCAGAGACAAGTAAATCAAAGAGAGTCAAGAAGACACAAAAGCAAAGGCAAGAGATTCAATGTCCAGGCTGACTTTAAGGGGAAATAAACTGATAAATGCCACCTGGAGTGGTAATACGAGGAAAGTATAACACAAAGAAGGCTTGGATAACAGAATAATTTGGCCATCCCAGCCTTAGCTGCCTTTATTCCCTTCTACCTTAGCTAACAACCTAATCATTGGCCTAGAAACAAGGAGCAAGCAGTTAGCAGAGGAACCAAAGTCAAGGAAAGTTAGAGCAGACAAATTCCTGGCAAAGAATCTTCTCACCCCGGGAGCTGTGATAAATCCTGCAAGGCTCATGTCGGCAGAAAGGGAGAAAAAGTCCCCACTCCAAATAACATTAACTTCAGTATAACTTCTGGGTGATCCCTGCCTGTCAGCCTCCAGATAGAAAACAGGGAAGAGCAGGCTGGAGAGAGAGAAGCTTTGAGAATGACATCCATTTCCTTTCTCATGCTGGTGCAAATACCCCCAAAATGCCCTATTATTTTTTCTTTGCCTGTTTTGATACATTGGCCAAATAAATGAGTTTGCATTTTACTCTGGGTTGTATTTTTTTCTTTTTGAGAATATGGATCACAGGTAGAATTGTCATATAACCTCTAGTAAAGAGCATCAATTTTTTAACATAAAAGTCTTTGACTTACATAGCAACTTTTTAGTTCCTTTGCACTTGAAAATAGAGACTTTGTTTCAGGGGCCCTAAATAATGAGAAAAGAGGAGCTATTTATCCCAAGCAAGTGAGTTGAAAGAGCAAAACAGGGAATCAGCATTGCAGATGTGTTCCGAATGTCTTTTTGTCATTATAGGATGATGTCCCTCTAAAAGTAAAAGGGATACTTGAAAATGAAGGTTTCAATCACCCCAAAAAGAAGCTGTTCTGATAGGGCTATACCCTAAATGGTCTGGTTCTGTGTCTACCAAAAGATACAGCAAGAACTGTGATGTGCTTTAAGACAGGGTTCATCTGCATATTTAAGAATCTATTTATTCAAATAGGTTTTTTTCCTGAATGAGGCCCATTTCCTTTTTGAGCCCTAACTATATATTGGTGGGTTGATTCTTGTACTGCATAGAACAGTTTTAATGCATCCATTTTTTCATACATATATTATTTCCAATAGACCATAAGCCTATCCATTCAACACATATTTTAGTGAGAATCATGTATGTGCCAAAAGACAAACATGATTTAGACCAAAGACTTGTATCTTATTTGATTTAGATTTTTCTTCATGTAATAAAAAGAAAATAACAGCAGTACTTAATTCATAGGGCTTCTGTTTGAATCAAATTAGATAATCAAACTTCTTAGCTTATGGCCTGAAGTATCACAAGTGTTCAACAGATATTAACTATTATTATCGCTAGCAGAGCGCCCGGCATACACCAGGGGTTTAATAGCTATTTGCAGAATGAATGGTTAAAGACTGGTTGCATATAGTATTTACCATGGTAGTGACCTTGCTCATTACAACTGGTTATATGGCACTAAATGATCCCTTGGTTCAGCCATTTAATAGGTTTTGGGTAGGTTTGCATACAAAGTGAGGTAGACACTGAAGTCATGCTATTTTAAAGTACTTTAAAAAGCCAGTTAATTTTTAGGTTGGTATTTATGAGAACAGTATGTAATAGCACAAATCTCACCAGACTGGAGAAAACTTGCACCTGACAGGATCTTTTCCTCCAAGCAGATGCAGGACACTGCAAAAGTCACTTCCTGGACTTACCTGAACGTTTATTTTTTGACTGTGAAATGAGGAGGGTTAGACTAACACTTGATGTTTCCTTCTAGCATAAACTGCCTGTAATTCTGAATCATTTTCATAGTGAGATTCTGTAAGGCCTTTACAAAATGCAGATGGGAAAGTCAAATCTGCTTTTGGTTTTCCCTCCGTAGCTTTCCTAGGCTGTATTGGTAAATGTAATTAACATAATTACATTTATGTAATGATCAATAATGATCATTGCTAACATGGTCTGCGGACTTCTAAATGCCAGGCAGCAAGTTAAGTGCTTTTCCATGTATTTTTTCATTAAACACTAACAACAAGGCAATATAAAGTACAGATGCTCCCTGACTTCCAATGGATTGACTTAACATTTTTCTACTTTTTGATGGTGAGAAAGCATTCAATAGGAACCATACTTCAAATTTTGAATTTTGATCTTCTCCCAAGCTAGTGATACAATATTCCCATACGAGGCTGGGCAGCAGGCACAGCTGTGGCCCCCAGTCAGCCACATGATCACAGAGGTCAATGACCAATACACTTCCAACCCTTCTGCACCCAGACAGCCATTCTGGTTTTCACATTCATTACCACGTTCAATAAATTAAAATGAGTTAGTTAACACATTATCATAAGATATGGTTTGTGTGAGATGATCATGTCCACCTGTGGGCTAATGAAAATATTCTGAGCATATTCTGAGTGTAAGGTAGGCTAAGTTATGATGTTCAGTAGCTTAAGTGTATTAACTGTTTTCAACTTAGTGATATTTTCAACTTAATATGGGTTTATCAGGACATAACCCCACGGTAAGTCAAGGGAGATCTATATTATTAATATCCCTATTAAAAAAAAACAAAAATAAACTGAAACTTAGAGAAATTTACTAACTTGCCTATAGTCTTACAGCTAAAAAGCAAATCTAGGACATCTGATCTCATAGTAAATACACTTAACTACAGAGTATTTTACAATAGTGAAGCCAAAGTTCTGCCTGGCCCACAAAAATACTCTTGGTCTTAATCTCCTTTTGGTCCTTAATGAAGTAAAGTCATCACTCTAAATTCACCAACTGTATACAGACTGATAAATAAGTATCTTTAAATTTTTGAACTTGTATGGATGTGGTTTGCTTGTATGTATGAGTCCCCCACCCCAGACAGCTGCAGTGTGTGTACTGACATTCCAATTTCCCATAAAGAAAGCCTTAATGGACAAGACACCTTTACAATACATAGCTAATAATTCTACAGAGAAACTACTTTTTTATTCATTCTCTGGTTGCTTCTCTCTTCCTCAACTTAATGGAAGACAACTCTAGGCTGACAGTCTCAAAAATGTAATTTACAATTAAAAAAAAATCACTTTCTAAATAAGTCTCACATGTACAGGTCCCCCTTGTTAAGTTTGAGTCACAAAGCAGTTGACAAGTTGGGGACACTCAGGAGAACATGGGATATCACAAACAGGGAGCTAATTCTCTCAGCTGGCTGGTGAGGCTGTGTGGGGAAAGAAGGTAAGTGTTTCTTGAGAGGAGAAGCCTCTACACGTGATTTCTAAATAGAAGTCTTTTTGGCTTAGCTGCCATCGGAAAAGTAGTTAGGCCCTACTTTTACAATACATTAGCAGAGGCCTTAAAGTTAATTACAGCTTTATATTTACTCTGACTCTATTATACAGATGAAAAGAAGATGGTTTAATCACTGAGGTGGTTTTAATACGCACTTATCTCATTTTACTCATGCTGTGGGAAAAACACACATACACATCCGTATTTAAGAAAGGAAAATAATGAACTACTTCATCTATTCTTCAATTCCATGACATACATTAAGTGAATCCACGTTATTAGAGTTACCTAACGTATACAGTAAAGCATTTTTTTTAAAATTTCTCTAACATGTAATACACTTAAGACTCCTCCATCCTGAAATGGTTAATTTCAAACTTTCCCAAGGTAGTCTCCTCTGAGCCCCATTACCAACATATGATTGTCACTGCAACATGGCTTTCCTGACACATTGGTGTTAAAAGGCAGTGACAGAGCCAACAGGAGAGAACCGGAGCCATTTATATATACTGTAGAACTACACTGACAATCCAAAGGAACACGCCATCTGCATTCTGTGTTGCTGCAACCTACTGAACTGTGGGTTTGCGATTTCAGAATTCAGAATGTCATGCCCGGCTCCACTTTAGGGAGCTCCCACAGCTGCTACTTTTGCTTCCCTGCCTTCAGAATTCTGATGCTGAAGTTAATATGTGAGGACATTCTTGTGTAGTGATGGAGACATGGCAGTAGGGCATGCTAGAGTACCATATATTTTTATGTATTTATTTATTCAAGCTGTGTGGCCTTTTTTCCCCCTTTCCCTTTGCAACTTATCAGCCTGAGCCCTCAGACGCTCACACCCACACAATGATCTCAGCAGGCAAGAAGGAAAAGCAAAAGCAAATGCACTTTAGGAAAGAACAGGAAACCGACACTGAAATGGCCATTACTGGGCATTTCAATTTTACCTGTGGTTTCAGCTTCTGCTCAAAGTGCATGCAATGAATGTGGCCTGATTACCTTAATTCAGTGATATTGGCAATAATCACAATGACAGGCAGTGCCTAAGAGATTGCCCTTGACAGCAGAGTCACAGAAACGGAGGTATGGAGAATTTCTGTTCAGCACAACACACAAAAGGAATAATGGACAGACGCTCAGGGATCCATTTCCTGGTAGAAGGGTAGATGGTGAAAGAGCTGAATTCACTTTGTGATTAATAGTAGGGTTGATGAGTTGATATTTCACTAGTCTCTTCCAGCGTTTTCACTCTCCATACTACAGGAGGATAAAAGAAGAGCTGAGGCATAGAATGACCACAGAGACAGTTTACTGCTGATGTAGCCTCATAGGAAAAAGAAACTTAAAAAATGAGTGAGAATCAAATACAAAAATAAAATCAACTGATTTTAAAGGCAAAATACCAAGGGCCATTCCCTGGATAAGAAGAATCATGAGCCTACAGAAAGGATCCTTTCTGGTTATATTATGGACTGCTAAGGGGAAGGAGATTTTCTGCCATCCATGACCATGCTGTTTAAATTAGGGAAGTCCACCCAAGCTGCCTCCAGGCTGAGCATGGAGCCGAAAGCGGGGCTTCATACGGGGCTCTATCTCAACATGAGATCAGACCTGAGCCGAAACCAAGAGTCAGATGCTTAACTGACGACGCTACCCAGGCGCCCCTGCATTTGTCTGTTCAATATCCCTGCCAACAGAGCAACTATTCGTTCCATGAGTACCTTCATTTGAACTACGCTTAATCATAATTTTGTGAATATCTCAAAAATATGTTAACGAAAAATTATGGCATCATATGCAGGTCACCCTACATATTACCACTTGTCAAACAATAGGACATAGAAAGCCAAATTAATGGAGAAAAATGGTCATGTTTTCTAATTACCTGTGAAAATCTTGGGGCAGATTGACTAAAAATAAGTTAACAACCATATGGTACCACCTTACCTATTAATTTTGCAAAAATTGTAAAATCAGGATGCCATCTAATGCTGTCCAGCTTGTATTTGAATTACAACTGGAGCTAAATTGTGGGTAGTAGTGTAAAATGATAAAAGCCACTTGATGAGAGGTACAAAGTGTTCATTCTCTTTCACCCATTAATCCTACTTCTAGAAACTTATTCTAAATGTGTATATACTTATTTAGTGTATCTTATTTTAGTAAAAAATAGCAGTGATCTAATTAGTTACCATGCATGGAACAGTTAAGTAAAATTTCATATATTAATCCAATGTGTGGTATTTGGTGATTAAAAAAGGAAATCACTGAGGGTATATAAGTCTGAAGGATAATTGAAGAATAAAAGGATGCAAAAGTATAACTATTCTATGCTAAAATGTATCCAGATGGATGAGACAAGAGCTAAATGAAATGAAAAAATAAAAACTGGATTTGTTTTGAATGGGTATTGTATAAATGTCTATATCATTAATATATATTAATATTACACATGTCCCATGCATATAATAACTTATGTATTAAAATAATTTCAGGGACGCCTGGGTGGCTCAGTTGGTTAAGCAGCTGCCTTCGGCTTAGGTCATGATCCCAGCGTCCTGGGATCGAGTCCCACATCGGGCTCCTTGCTCCTCAGGGAGCCTGCTTCTCCCTCTGCCTGCCATTCTGTCTGCCTGTGCTTGCTCTCTCTCCCTCTCTCTCTCTGACAAATAAATAAATAAAATCTTTAAAAAAAATAATAAATAAAATAAAATAAAATAATTTCATGTATTACAGTATTATTATTGTTCTAATATTATTTCTACAATTAAAAATATAATTTTAATGTTTGAGGCATGCAAATTATCAACCAAGCCCAGGAAATTTTATTAATGGTGATGTTCCACTTTTTGTTAAGTGTGTCATGTCATCTTTAAGATGATATCTATCTCATCTTATGTAAAGATTCCAGGGCTCCTAACTATATTAAATCACCTATTAAACATATTTTCTCATTTCTCCAAATTCAAGATTTTAATTCTCTTTAATGCCCTATTTTAATTGGAATGTTGCTAAATCCGTTGACAGTCTTACCAACCATTTTAACAGCCTTTTAATTTGTCGTCTAGAAAATTATAACTCTTCATTAACTTTGGGAGACACAGAATTGCAGTTGTGATATATCATTCCTCATTTTATTAACAATCTACTTAATGAAATTCAGGCTTTGAGCAGATGATGGTGATAATGTAAGCACTTGCCCTGGATTTTTTTTTTTTTTCTTTAACAAAATTAAGAATTTACTGATAAGCATAATAGGAGAACAAACATCCAATTCCTCAGGAGTGCAAGAAGTAAAAACTTAAAGAAAGAGATTTTTGAGTCCTCATGTATATATAATTAATATCCATATAATTTTTTTCTGAAATGCTCAATGTCTTTACAATGCCATTTGCCACTCTAAGGTAATACTGAAAGCCTATGTCAGTCCCTCAGTATTTATAAACATAACCCACTTGGGTCAAAAATGGGGGATGACATAATCTGATAGAGGATCTTGGTGGCATGAAAATGACAATCAGGACAGGGAATGGGTAGAGAAGAAAGGACACTCCCTTCAGGGTAAGTCTAGAGGTTCTTTACTCCAAATGGCATTCACTTATAATTGTATATTTAATACATTTGTAGTTCTCCCTGAGCAGATTTCACAAACTATGGTATTAGTAATGTGAAATTAAATGTGACTGGACATCTTCAAAGATCTAGCAAGTAAACAGAAGAGCCGGGACTGAGTCCACACAGAAGGAGAGATAGAGTGATCTGAGATGGGTCTTAAAGATCATTCATGCCTTCCTTGGCCTCATTTTAAGAGAAAACTGAAGCTTTAAGAGGATAAGTGACATGTCAAGGTGACAAAGTAAATTAGCATCAGAGTCCAAGCTCAGGTCAAGACTTCAGGAGGACAGTGTTGTCCTCCTGCCAGGGTCCTGTCTGGCAGCATAGATGCTCACTGCCCAGCTGCGGAACCCTCCAAGAATGTCACGCTTTATCTTGTATCACCTTGGCAGTGTCACCCAAAACTAGAGATGGTTATGAAAGATAGCTTCTGAGAGAAAAAACATCTCACGCAAGATTTTTTTTTTCTTTTGTTCAGGTTTATGTAGCAAACGTTGTAACACACTGAGATTAATTTTCACATAAGACCTATTTTTCCCATGGGAATCAGACATCATTTCATTTTTTGTTCCTTTCTCATATCATGACACTGCCCTCCCTAGGGATGATTTGTTGTATAGGTGGAAAGCTGCCCACAGACACATTCAAAATGAGAGAGAAAAATCTAGCAAGTCTTGCCTTTGTCTCTTGACTCCATCCTTTCTGCTCTGGGCATTTGTGTGTTTTGGACTGAGATGCAGGAGTTTCTTTTGACATAAGTCTAAGCAATACTTTACAGCGGGGGTAAATGGAGACTAATAGTACACCAGATTACTATATGGCCTATGGTATTTATTGTTCCTTATTCTAATGGTCATTTGATTAAAATATACCACAATCAGACCCAATCGAATCACCAAACTCTCTGCACAAACTCTTTAATTTAACACATATTTAGTATATATGATTTTTGTCTATGATCATGAACATAAATATATAAATATGTAAAATTATTGTACTTAGAAACTTACAAATACATAAATTTTAATGTGTTTAATATGTGATATGTTCTATGTGATTTATCAAGCATGCATATATATGTATATTTTTGCACTTTGTGTATGTATATAACTATATATATATATAATATAACTATATATATATATATGCATGGTCGATTGAAAAAATTGAAAGTATACTCATGTTACAATTCCAAACACTGTAGGATTTAGTAATTAAGATGCTATTGCAAAAAATCTGAAGTTTCAGGGGTAGTCATTTGGCTTTATATACCTCTCTTTACTTGGGACTTAGAGAAATAAGACAGGATCCCTACAGTCATAAAATTTAAAATTGGTTTAAAAAATATCAGTACAAGAATGAGGTTCAGTAAAAAATATCAGTACAAGAAATGATACATTATAGCATATGATACTGGGATATGATTTGTAAGGAGAATTTTATCTTAAGAAGTATTTTTTTAAGATTGATTGATTTGAGAGCGAACCCATGTGTGTTCACGTGCACATGCAAACACGTGCATAAGCGGGGGGTGGGGCAGAAGGGCAGAAGGAAAAGGAGAGAGAATCCTTGAGCAGACTATCTGCTGAGCATGGAGTCCACTGCACAGGGCTTAACCCCGGGACACTGAGCCAACAAGTCAGTTGCTCAACTGATGGAGACATCCAGGTACCCCTTAAGAAGATTTTTGATTTTTGACACATATCCTAAACATTTAGATTTATACTAAAGTCCAGCTTATTTGTTTTTTTTTTCTCTCTACATTAGCATCATTTAAAATACTCATGAATTTATACTGAGGAAGTTAGTGACATGCACAAGGATTTATGTAGAATGATGATCACTGAAACCTTATAGTAACAAAAAATACGTAAAAACTAAAGTTCTACTGGAATAAAAAGATTAAATAGAAGGGATAGCATGGATATGACACACAGTTGTCAAAAAAAAAATCTTATTCCAGAAGAATATTTCAAGAAAAAAAAAAATTCATGACACAACAAGTAAAAAGAACAATGTACTGAAAGTTCATGTAACTTCAATTTTGAAAATATGTTACATATGTGCACAAGCAGCTAAAAAGACTAGAAAATAAACATACCAAAAGGATAACAACAGCAATTGCTACTGCAAGGTAAGACAGTCAGTTGTTTTAATTTGCTTCTTTATAAATTTGTCATTCTCAAATTCTTTATAATGGATATGCATTATTTTTATAATCAGAAAAAAAAATGCAATCCAAGTAATTTAAAAAAGACTCTCAAAGACTGACTCCCAAATTATCCAAAACCTCACACAGCAGACTGAACCCTTCTCTCCTTCTTGGTTATGCCGCCACATTCAAACATCCAGGGTCCCCCAAGTGCTGAGCCAAACCAGGCACTAATAAACTCATTATTTTATAAAAATACACCAAAATGAAGACAGACTCTAGTACTGAGCATTGTATGTTAAATACTCTAATTATTAATAATGCAATTAATTTAATTAAAAGGATACTTAATAAAATAAGAATAAATGGGGTTTAAACTAAGTCCCTCACTGTCTAAGGTTCATTCAGGTCCCAGCATAACAATTATTTACATTTAGTATAAACTAATTTACTGTTATTATCATTTTTATTAACGTCATCAATTTCTCTGATTCACTTTCACCCATTCAAGGGGAATCGACAACACTAATTTTCCAGCCTATAATTTGTATGTAACAACCAAGCCTGGTGTACATCTCTCACATGAATTTAATTCTTTCTTTTTTTTAGTTATTTAGGGTTCGGTCCTGATCAAATGAAATTCAGAATGTTATTTATTTCTTCCCTAAAACACAAAACCTCTTACTCAGGGGTCACTGCAACTGCATCAAATGAAAGGCTAATTAATATGTTTATTAAGTTTACCCTGAAATAAACACATATATGCAAGAGTGAAAAAGCTTCTTTTTCTTTTTCTTTTTCTTTTTCTTTTTCTTTTTCTAAGCAAGTGCCAGGTGATAGCATCTAGATACACAAACACTGCATACTCTAAGGAGGACTTTCTACAAATATTTTTAAAGGCTCCTTTTGGCTCTGAATAAAGTAATATACTGGGACTGCCACAGGAGCATGAGTCGGGCTGTGAGAAGCCATAATCCGAATATGCTAAGAAAATGTAAGCAAAAAATTGCAAATAAAACTGCTTATATTCATGTAACTTGTTTGGCGACAGCCGTATAGCATAAGGAAAGCTGCTATAACTCATAACAGCATCTTGCAATAAAACAGCTCTATGCATCCCTCTCAAACTGTTCAGTGCTCAGAACTCATCAGATGGCTGAGTAAGCATTACACTTTGGGACAGTAAATCTGTTTCCAATATGGTGTACATTCACAGATAGGCGCTTTAGTATTCATCCTAAGACACTTCCAGCTAAGTACTCATAAAGAAAGGGTAATCATATATTTAAATATCGGGATGCTATTTTCTCTATTTTAGTAATCTAGTTCACACTAGAACAAACCTAAATGGATCTTAGGAAACCTTTAGCACACTCAGCCCTCACTCATAGCACAGAATCTGTACCTGGAGTGGTCTCTGGGAAACCTCTCTTCTGCTCCCATAATACTCAGTGCTTCTGTTTGCCATGGTAGTTTCTGTGTGGTACTAGGGTTATACGGCTCTCTTTATGGCCTCACATTAGTTTGTGGGTTTCTTTATAGCATGGACTGTACCTTTTCCATGTCTCTATTTCTAGCTCCTAAACAATACCAGGGATAAAGCTGGCCGCAGGTAAGTGTTTGATGGTTCACTGAGTGATCTTCCATGGTTTAAAGTCACGAGTCTGGGTTTGACGTCCTGACTCCTTTCTGCAGTCCTAAGGTTTGCATGGGGGAGAGAACAAAGCAAACAGCATCTGAGGCTTTCAAGCTGTTTACAGATGTTCATTTTTCTGAGGGATACACTTGGTTTGAGCTTTGGAAGAGAATGCATTTATTCTGCCATCAGAGAGAGGGAGAATGGCGGTCTTTGTTTTTCCTGTGTGGCAACTACATTCATACCAAGCTCACCTGCCTCAAGTAAGGGACACAACGTAGGAGGCTTATTAGGGGAGACAGGAACATTCTCTTAGAAAAGTTATTTTTAAATGTAAACCTCCCCCTATACAGACAAAGATTCAAGTCCCTACAAAATTAGATCATTTAGGACTCAAAGCAGTTCTAAAGGTAAAAGTATTCAGTGGTTAGGTTGGTCTGAGATGAGTGCAAACTGTTTAAGCAGGAGCGTCCCCACCCTTGCTGCCCCTGCTCTCACCCCCACAGTAGTTTCCTTCGGTTTTACTTTTGTGTGTCTGCCCTAACTCCCCACCCCACCCCCACCCCCGATTAGAAACCGGAAACACTGTGATCTCAACTTGAAGCCTCCATGGCAGATTTCTCTCTTAGAAATGGAGTAATATAGGTAGAGCTTGATGGCATATTGGTAAGTGGGACTTTGTGAGATCTGGACCACAAGAAATGTTGCCACACCACCAAGTGGTAATTGGAATTCAGAGGGAAAGACATTGGCCCCAGGTGGACAGAGAATGGCTCTGCTGGGCTGTGAGGCGTGAGGGGACACAGCTTCCTCTGGTACCTGAGAGATCTCACGGTTTGGGGGCTCCTGGGCTCAGTCTCTTGGGCTGGACCATACTCAGGAGGTCTCTGTTAATACATGAATGTGTCTGAGCACATAGGATTTTGAATAGAGTTATGGAGTTTACAAAGAAATCTGTCATAGGCATTGCACCCCCCTCAACAATTTGGTGATAACAAATACTGCTTAACGGGTATTTCATCATTAATAAACTTCACCCCACATGTAAAACTTTGGAGTGGGTCCTAGGACACTGACTGTAGAGAGGAATACACTCTGCCCCAGGGAGTTTTGTCTAAGACCCTCCCAGCATCACGTGGCTCGCCATGGTCCAGCAGAGGCTCAAAGCTATTTCTCCCTACTTCAAATTCTGTGTCCTGAATTGCTGGAAAATCTGAGTTGCTGGAGATCGGCACAAGGGCACATGTGAAGCAGGAGGCAGGAGGTGGCTTTCTCAGCTATCTGGAACTCTGATGTGCTCTGATTCACCCCATCTATTCACGCAGGAAACAGCAGGAGAGAGACACAGGGATGAAGAACTTGAGGTAAAGATGGGTGAGGAGCTGGAGACTACAGCAGTCAGATAATGGTCCAGCCCATCACTTAACAGGGGTGAGGAGGTGAGAACTATCTCCTCTGGGTTCAGAGAAAGGAGAGGATATAGTACACACACACACACACACACACACACGTGAGAACAGCTGAAGACCTCGGTTTTGATGTTTAAATGATTCGCGCATGAATACTGGAGAGGCAAAGGATAGTTTCCCCACCCACGTCTCCTGCTTCACTCTTGTTAAATATAAATAGATTCCTCAGTCAACGTAAACTCGACCCCACGAATTTATGGGAGAGAACAAGGAACCTGGCCAGCAGGTGGTTTAGCTGGATGAATTCTGAACTAGAATCCCAGCTCTGAACTTGGAAGCTTACGTGACCTTGGCCACCTCCCAAGCTCTCTAGGCCTCAGTTTCCTTATCTGTCAAGTGAGTGGTGTGAAATAGATCAGCCCTGAGAGTTTGTCTGGCTCAGATATTATATGTTCACAGCATTTTTGAGAGAGTTACCGTATCCTCATCATCTATGGTTTCCAGAGAAATAGCATCTGTCACATCGATGACACAGCATTTGTATCTCTCCCTTTATTTTTCTTCTGCTAAGGTGTTTTAATCCTGACAGTATAATAGAATAAATCACAGCCATCAGAGATGGGAGTGACATTGGCCACACACATTCGAGATAAACAGTCAAAAATCACTCACCCATGCCTTCCCCTTTGCCCACAGCCTCTGCTGTCTGACAACACTAAGGCTGAACTACAATTTCCATCTGGCTGCTCAGATCTGTGCACCAAAATAACCCTCTGCATTGTCTTAATAGCTCTAATGATACTCTGCTCTTCAGCAGGCTGTCTGTTCAGACCATTTCTTCCCTCCAGCAAGTATTGAGGAAAGTATTATTGTTATATAGTCAATCAACAAACACTTCTTAGCACAAAAGACAGCAGCACTAAAGGTAGATTGCTTAGATTTGATTTTCTTTCCACCAGTTATGTACAAGTTGCCTGCCCTTGGGAAGGGTAACTAACCCCTCAAAACCTTGGTTCCCCTTAAGAATAATGATGATTTGGGGGCACCTGTGTGGCTCAGTGAGTTAAGTCTCTGCCTTCTGCTTAGGTCGTGATCCCAGGGTCCTGGGATCGAGCCCCGCATCGGACTCTGCTTGGTAGGGAGCCTGCTTCCCCCTCTCTCTGCCTGCCTCTCTGTCTACTTGTGATCTCTTTCTGTCAAATAAATAAATAAAATCTTAAAAAAAAAGAATAATGATGATTTTTATTTATAAACCTCATAGGTATGAGGCACACATACTAAGGTAGGAACCTCAGTAACTTTAGCTATTTACATTACTGTTACTACTCTTTTGTCTCTGCGTTAGACAAGAGAAGATTATTAAAGTGATAAAGAATTGCAGAAATAGATGAAGGGTACTAGATGAATAAATAAAAAGCTTCAAAAAGACAGAGTTCTCAGAATAATTGGCTTGGAGGCTAAAGAAGTCCCATAAATGAATGATTTTCAAGATGAACTCCCATCCACTTCTTTGCCTTGTTTCCTCAACATGTAGTTTAGTTGGCATTCCTGCACCCACCTGTGAAAGCTCTCTGTGAATGAGAAGCTATGATATTCCACAGAATTGAGGATGGGTATGTTTGTGTATGACAGAGGGTTTTTTGATCTTTAAAAAAAAAAAAAAAAAAAAGGTTCTTTTAAGAAAAAAAGGACTGTGACATACCTAAATTAAATCACCTTTAAAAAGCCAAGGAATCACTGCCCACTAAGGATGACTGAGCAACAAGAAGGCAATATTTACTGTGCCTTCCAAAAGAAGTTGCAAGGGGTGGAAGCTAGTGGAGGATACATGGTTTAAGATAAGGCAAAAAAAAAAAAAAAAAAAGGATGGGACCCATTGTTCTGATCCAGAAAGCAAAACTTAGGGATATGGGTCATGATCTGACTGAAATGTGCTTTCTTCGTGATCCATAAAACATCCGCTGCTCACCTCTGTAACTCTTAGCAAATTCAGTACAAGGAGTGAACTTCTTGCCTTCGGTGTATAGATGAACTCAGAGATGTCACAAATTTCTGTCAGACACGCTTGAACCAGCTTCTAGGATTTGGGATGCTGTTTCCCCTTAAAGTAATCCTGGATGGCTTGTACCTGTTCTTCTTGCTTACATTCTACCTTTGGCTTCGTTTCCCGCTGAGAAGTCAGCGACTTCTTTGTACCATAATGATATTCTACTGCTCTTCAGCTGAAAATCCTCAAATGAGTTCCCACTGTCCTCTTAGCTCTGATGATCACGATCTCGGTATTTCAGTTTTCCACTGTTAAAATGGGGGTGATACTGAGTTGATTCATGGAAGATCACCGAGAAACACGTGGTACTTCAAAAGTATGCAATGGGAAGTATTATCATTAACCAACCAACCAACCAAACACTCCGTGAAAGAGGATTCCTTCTGTTCATTTCATCCCTGCCCCAGCCCCTTTACAAAATATGCTGAGCCCGTGCTCCAGCATGCTGAATCCTAATTCTGTTAAAGACCGAAAGCAAGCAGCTTACGGTATTAAGCTGCTACATAATTAAACATTCTATGACAAATCATTCTCCTGAGATGTAAATTGATGTTGAACAAAAAGTAAGTTGTTTGCACAGATATTAATTCTACCTCTTATGGCTTTGAGATCCAGCCGTTTGAGTTTCCTCAAAAGGGTTAATGAAAGACCTCCTGAAGGTCTCTGAAATCTGAGGCTGAAATTACAGCATGTGTTATTATTACTGTTTTTGTTAGTCACCCGGAACACAAGTAAGATGTGTGCTTAGAGGATATAAAAAAGAAACAAAATGCACATTGGCTTTCACTCAGGGTTTGGCTAAAAATACATTCTGACATGCAGCGCACAGGCATGTCCTAGAAAGCTCGCATGGTACCGGGGGTGGCCAAGAGGCAGCTCTGGCTTTGTTTGGCAACAAAGATCACTTGATCATGCAGAGAGAGTAGGGGGTCTGGCAGAGTCAGCTTTGAGTAAAAAAATGTGCCTTCCAATGTTCCTTCCCAATCTGCTGTGGCCAAATTGAAACAACATAGGGCCAACAGATGCCCTAGGCTAGGGTGGGGAGGGGGTCAGGGAAGATGAGGGAGAGCTTTGGGACTAGATGCGATCTCTCCAAATTCTCGTGTATCATGGGAATCCTGTTCAATAAATATTTATTAAATATCTCCGTGAATGGCACTATAGCTGGTACTAAGAGGGATGGAAAGATGAATGAGGCACTGTCTTCATGCTCAAGGAACTTACAGGGTATATTTACAGCTCGCTATTCTGCACAGAGGTCTGATGTGATGGCTTTCCAAGGGGAAAAAGCGCTATCAGTTTTCCCAGGCATGTAGTGAGAAATCTCACATGTACTAAAAGCAACAACAACAAAGACAACCAAGCAGGAACTCTCTGTATATTTTTGCAACTTTCATATAAATCTAAAACTATTCTAAAATTAAAAGTTTACTGTTTTTCTTAAAAAACAACCAACAGACCAAACAAATCATAATTTTTTATGTAAAATAAACAAACCACTAACATTCTAAAATTTAGTAAATACCAAGCCATATCTGTAATACAAGTTCAGTATCTTCTTTTTAAATCAATCAGTTCCCAACTAAGAAGTCCTATGCTGGCATCTTTGAGAGCTATGTCTCCCAGATAGATAGTCTTCTTTTGGCCTACACAGTATCTCAAAATGACTTAGCTGCCAAAGGCCTTGACCCACCTTGCCCTAAAAGCAGAGGCTGAGAATTTTTGTGAATAAATACTTTATTTGGGAAGTGATTCAGAGGAGTAGGAGTAAGGGACAAGGTGAAAAACAGGACAGAAGAAGAGCCAATATAAGGATGAGTGATAGAGTTGGCCACTGGGAACCTAGTGATGATGGGGCTGGGGCCTTCCAAGGAGCCTTAGGCTATGTTTCTCAGGATGAAGGAAAGGAGAATTTGTCATCAGCTTCCTATGCACTGGCTTCTAAACCCACTGGTCAAGGTGGCCCCACAGGTGCTGATTCTGGGATGGCACACACTTGACTGTCCTCACACTTAAGAGCATTTAGCACCTTATCATCAGAAAATTCCAGGGCAGGAAAACAGGCCGGCATGTTGTGCAGAGCTTAATTAAAGACCTCCAAGAGTACTTTACAGCAACATATAAAACCTGAGGATTTTATGGAAAAGAAATCCCGATTTCTCGTTTTCTTGTTAAGTTGTGAGATCTAGAACACTAACCTTGAATTCCCAAAGGGCACCAAACTGCCAGAGCTGACAGGCACTGCCTGGACCTACATAATCCAAATCGGGACAGTCTCTGTCCCCGACACATAGCTGAAAACCCAGCTTGTTTCATTCCTTGATCTTACCTGCCTTCTCCTGTGGATGTTGGACTTTTCGCCCTGACTTGAACTATTCCTAGACTTCAGAAATATTCACAGTGAAAAGCAAGCAGGGCCTTACTAGTAACACTATCTTTCCTCCCTGGCTTCATCTTCCAAAATAAACATAATTTAATTGTGTCTCTTCCAAGAGTAGGCTTCAATTCATCACTACTGCTTTGATGTTGAAGATGTTAGATCAATGGATATAATTAATTGATTATGTGCTATATTCTAAGCCAGATGCTCACATTAAATTCTCACATTTAATGTTTAGCAGAATGTAAGATAAGACGTAGGAGTGCTAAACGAATCAGTCCACTTGCTTCCTCGGACTCAGAACAAAGAGGTGGATCCTGACAACCAGGGACTTGGAACACCAAATATGCAGGAAAATGGCTGCTCATTATTGGTTTGGAAATACTATATAAAGAGCTCCCAGCAACATGGCATTTATTAAGCAAAACCCTCTAGAGATTAGGAAGCTCTATTAAAGCTAGAATGATGGGCTTCTGAGTGGAAAGGGAGATTCCAAGTTACTATCCCAAGCAGGAGGCCCTGTATGTCTGAAATGCTATCAGTTACCAAAGAAGTGGTTATATTCTACAGAGTTCATCCAGTTACACTCAATCCTTTGAGGTATTTATATAAAAATATTGATGCCTTAGTCCAACCTTCCAATGATTTAATTAGTCCTGGGCAGGGTTTGGGCATGGGAACTTTTCAAAACTCCCCAGAAGAGTCTAATGAGTTACCACCCGTCCAGAGACAGAAATGGCATGGGGTTCCAGCCACCTTCGCTGTCCCCTCACTGCTCAGCGAAGACAACTCAGTGCTTTGCTGTAGCCTCCCTGCTGTTCAGTCTCTGAGTTTGTGAAGCAGAAAGTGTGAAGTGGGTCATCTCCAGGCAGGGCTTTTGCGACACATACAAATGGGGGTCAGAGTGTGAGCATTCACTGAATTGTCATTGTGAACTAAGAAGAATTTGAACCCACAGCTGTCCGATGAACAGAGGTCTTCAAGTGATAACATCACCTGAGTTGGCAGTCATTTTGAGAGGAATTTGTTTGGGCTTTGGATGTTTGCCTTGCAGTTGACTGGATTTTTTTTTTTTTTTAGGACATTAAACATTAGGACATTAAACATTAAGCAAACAGATCCATAGCAACATATTTAATCCATTGGAATTACTCTTTAAATAAATTCCACGTTTTGGTTCAAAGTGCTACAGATAAATTCAGTGCTTTAATTCCCACACGTGAAGCGGACTTCACCTGCACAAGGATGAACCGAGAAGCATGTATTAGATGGCCAAGGTGGCAGGAGACGTGGGGGGATTTAAAAGGAAGTGCTGCAAACTATTTTTAAAATAAAATGCATCCCACTGGGACAGCAACTGCCCAATGCCTACTATTCATAAATCAGGGTGAACAAAGAGAAGCTTCACATTTTGTGGCTATGGCCAAAGAAAAAGACCTGAAAAGGAAGGAGAATAACAGATTCAACCGTGAATAAAACGGAGTCCATCTGATTTCCTGTTTTTTTTTTGTTGTTGTTTTTGAATTCCCAAAAAGATCTTTCTATCTTTGAGAAAATGCATTAAAGATAATGCTCATAGTAACTTTGGGAAAATATTCCAAATATTATAAAAGACTGTTGGACATTATTAAATAAGTCTGTGTTGCGCTTATTTTTAATATCTTTGTGCACACTCTGTATTTGTTCTGATCGCTCCCAGCAGAGATTTATTGCTAAAGTAGATCTGGCTTGAGGTTGAGTGGAAAGGAAAGCAGTCAGTGCAGGAGGAATATTGAGTAACTTGGTGCAAGGAAGTTTGGCTACAGCACGGAGAGAGGGCTTGGGAGATATGCATGCCAATTAAGGTGCTCAAGAAATGAACATAAATTCATTTTGGGTACACACCAGCCCCCTCCTCTTCATATGTCTGGAGGGTTGCTTCTGGAATTGCCAGAGCTGAAAATTAAATTATAAACCTAAAACATGACACTGAAAATGTAATGTCTCCTTTGATAATATCAGTGTGATGATTCATCAGTGGGTGGGGTGGCACCCCTCCTGGACCCACACCGTAAGGCATGGTGAGCCTGACATTGGCAATCACTCCATCTCTCACAGCTGTTTCTCTAAAGCTCCCGGTCGGAATTATATCCTGTCACAGATCACATTGCACCAAAGGCCTCCTACACATATGACACAGTAGGTCCCTACAGAGGCACGACGGCAATCTGTGGCACCAGCACAGAAGAGCTGAGAGTGATCACCAGTACTCACAAAAAGCAAATATTAGTGCAATATATGAATGTCAGGGTGTGTGAGGGAAAACTCCTGCAAGTTGGCATTTCACAGTGTGGGATCTGATACTGTCATGCTGGACAGACACACAGCCCACGTGTTCTAAGTTCTAAGCTCCTTTTCTGAGGTGTGCTTTAAATTCTTCTCGGAACAGGAAACAAGCCGCTAATAAGAATAAATTCTCTTAGAGTCGCAACCATGAGTTACAGCACAAAACTGCACAGTGTTTTATTTATCTTCCTTTTCGCGGGAGTCCGAAGCTACATGCCCTGTATGCTGAGTCATTCACTCAGACCTAGGCTAAGAGTAACAATAACAGCTCATGAAGGGCTACCCGAGTTCAGAAGGCAGAGGTTTCACCAAAGAGGTGGTTCATACATGAATCCTTGTGGGAAGATGGGATTTGGAATAGGCAGATAAGTATTCTACAAAGAAGAAATGGGCAGAGGAAGGTACGTGTTATTTTGGCTATTGCTATGGCCTTCAGGGGCTGGGCAGAGAAAGTCAGTGACTGAAGAGAGACCGGAGAAGACAAAAGGCAAGAGATGTGGCCTGTGGCAAACTGGAATGTGAATGGACTGGCTACAGGCACTCGATTCAACATTTCTAAAGCCATCTGTAAGCTGGACTAAACATATCTAGGGGCTACATATGCCTGTGTGCATTAACTTTGTGACCTCTGATTTAAGGGATAAAAAGGAGGCCACCTCTGAATAGGGGAGTGGGAAATAAAATCAGAGCTATATGATTTATTTATGCCTGGAATACGCAGTCAAATTGGGACTGAGTAGAGCGTGCAAAGGAATTTTTTTTTTCCCTACTCTCTTTTCAGGATCTTCTTCTTTTTCCTGTCCATTGATTACCTGTGTTCCCATGTGAGCTTCTTATTTCTTTTCCTTGTACATTTTTCCTGGATGATCACACTGAGTCCTGTGAAATTATTAGCTGTCAACTCCTAAATCTCTATCCAGCTCAAATCTCTCAGGAGAATTTCAAAGCCTGTACATTCTGCTGCCTATTAGATATCTACATGTGCATGGCCTAAGGGCACCTGCAACTCAAAAGGTCCACACTTGCTGTCCTATCTTTACCCACAAACCAGCTCGTCCTCTAATTCAAACCCCAGTGACGAGCACTGACATTGAGACAGTTGCCATAACCAGAAACTTTAGTCCTTGAATCTTCATGCTTCTCCCATCAGTTGCCAGAAAGTATTGACCCCACATTCTAAACATCCTCAGCTCTGCTAGTCAAGTTACCAATCGGCAGGAATACGATACACACTCACTTGCACACACAACATTAATCCCCCCACCAACATACATGCTGAGTCTCTGATTTCCTAAGCCAATGATAGAGAATGAACAAGGTACTGTGGTCACACAGAAAAGAGATAGATAAAACATAATCTTTTACCCGTATTTTTCTTGTCATGGATCCATAGGAGGTGCTCTATTGCTGAATGCTACTCTTTACATAGACAGGAACCTAGTAAAGTTGAGGGGAAAAAAATCTAAACTCTTGTAACAATGCTATATTTTTATACTCAGGCATATGTTACCACTCCAGGAGAACTTGAACTAACAATCTATGCACTTCCATTTAAAGGCTTAATTACAAGCATTGACCTTTCTTGGCTCTTTAAATACTCAGCATCAGAAAGGTAAAATTCTTAATGCCTAAGAGTCCCAGAACAATATTATGCCTCCACTTGTACAGAGTCTTAAAAAGTCAACAATCTTTGTGGCTTAACAACATTTTCAAATCCATCATTCCAAGTCCGACTACTAAGCTCCCTTGTCTCCATGAAACACACTCTCCTAACCTACCTCACTCTCCCTGCAATATGTTCCATAAACTGAAGCCAGCATTATCTCCTCAAAAAGCATCATGACCCACTTTCATCCTACCATTGTAGCTCATTTGTCCCCACTCGACATTCAGCTAACTTGAACTTCTTTTAGATTCTTAGAATAACCAAAATTTGTCATCTCCGGACCTCTGCACATTCTATATCTTTTGCATGAAAATTTTTTGGCAATCTGATCATCCAACTCCTCATCCTTCAAATGTATGAAAGGATGTCATGATTTCTGACATTCCTGATGCACAATACTCGGTTAGATGCCTCTCCAGAATCACATGGTATTTTCCCTTTTTGGTGTTTATCAGACATACCTAGTTACATGTCTGTTAAATCTTTTCTTTTTAGGATACCAAGTTTGTGTGGTTACAAGACTGTGTTTGCCTTATTCATTGCTATACACCATAACTTAATACAGTTGTCTCATGGATACCCCAAAATACATTTGGATTAATTTGAATGAAGGGGCAAAAATAGGGCATTGTTTTAGAAATTCAAGATTATCTATGATACAAAAAAAAGGGGGGGCAGGGGAAGGACTAAGGGAAGGAGAGAATTTAAATGGTGAAGCAGTTGTTCAGTCTTGAAAGGTTGGAAGCTTCCTATGAAATGAGAAACTTGGACAAAAGATAAATTAAGAAAGAATAACCATCATAACTTGATGAACATCAATATAAAGAAAAAAGAGTCTTCTTGGAAGACCAAAAATGTGAGTTGTGATACCAATTTCCAAAAGCTAGGAAATAAAAATGGAAACAGATTTTGAGGAAAAGACAATTAAGTTTTCTACTGGACTACTTAGGAAGACATACTCCAGGAGCAGTTAGAAAAGTAGAAATGGAGCTTGGAAATACCATTTATGTTAGACTTGAGTATCAGCAGGGTTAGGATCATCTTGTATTAGGCCAATTAGTATTCCTCACCCACTCTGACACTAGAGCCTTTCTTTCCAATATAGGATTCATTCTATCCAGTTTAGAAGGTACTCACCATAAGCCATCTCCAAGCACAGAGCAGGCCTAAGTCAAAGACATGGCCAAGAAAAGTCAGAGTGACAGAGTCATCAGCATGTGCCCCTGTCAGGCCTATTTGGATCTGACCCTTTCCAACAATGTTACAGAGGGCACAGACTGTGAGAGTAGGATTATCAACAGAGATCTTCAAACAGATCTCCCCAAAGAACAAAGCCAAGTCAGAAAATGAGAAATAAGAGATGGTACATGTAGGTCCAGATGTACTGTTAGATCCTCCAGTGATGTAAGATAAGGCATCACATATTTTGCATAAGCTTGTTTCAGTCAGAATATTATCTTACTTTCACTTGTAACTGAAAAAGTCTTGAAAAGTAGAAACTGAATGTGGAAGTTAGAGGAAATGGACTGTTATAAAGAAAGTGCCACAGAAAAGAAAGAAAGCATGGCTAAGGGCAAAACTAGAGAAGATCTCAGAAAAACAGAAAAAAAAAAAAGAAGAAGAAAGAAAGAAGGAAAGAAATTCAGATAAAGTTAGATTCAGAGTAGAATGCAGAATTGACAATAGATTTAATACCAGAAGGGCAGTGAATACAACAAAGAAAATCCAAAGAAGACTGAATCACTAAGTGGCAAGGACTCCAAGTTATTACCTATAGAGTGATGAGAATGGATTAATTTTCTCCAGTTTATAAGGATAAAACCTTTCCTTAATCAAACTCAGCCTTAAAATTCACATTTATTTTTATGCATAAAGTGCACATCTTTAAAACAAATCTGTATCCAATGACACCACATTAGAGCATTTTTTTTTTCCTGATCTTTTTTCTTTGTTTACTTGTAAAGTTGTTTGACTAGCAACTCTCTTACAGTGTGTTGGCATCGGCTGACAGTTGTTAGATGGTATTTTCCCTTTTTTCTAAAAATAGGGAAGTAATATTGAGTTATGTTCATCTTTGGTAGCAAAAGGTATGGTGCACAGGGAGTCAAACATACTTTATCAACAACTGGAAGAAAAATTCTGGATTTGAAGATGTCAGTATTTTTGCAAGTCATAAGAAACTAATCCAAGGAAAAAATATTCTCTTGCATACAATGTTAGGAGAGGTGGAGAGCCAATGTTGACCACTTATGCCGGCAACAAACTTAAAATGATAATGATGAAAACCACTAGCATTTATTCAGCACTTATTAAAAGAAAGATAGCATCCATATCATGATAAATGCATAATCATAGAAACAACTATAACTATAATGTGGGAACTTTTGCAGAGAGAGAAAATGAGATTCAGAGGGTCTATGTTCTAGAATTTGATCAAGCTCACACCCATGCAACACATCAGTACTGGGGTACAGACTGTTGACCTTTGGGTCTGCATTCTTTTTTTTAAATTTTTTTATTTTTTAAGATTATTTATTTATTTATTTATTTGACAGGGAGAGAGAGATCGCACGTGGGCAGAGAGGCAGGCAGAGAGAGAGGGGGAAGCAGACTCCGTGCTGAGCAGAGAGCCCGATTCAGGGCTCGATCCCAGGACCCTGGGATCATGACCTGAGCGGAAGGAGGGGGCTTTAACCCACTGAGCCACCCAGGCGTCCCTGGGTCTTTATTCTTAACTGCTTTCCTATATGTCTCTCAAATGAAGCAAGAAGGATTCAAGTTAGCCAGCAAGGAGACAATGGATCATATTACACTGAAAGACTGTAAAGTCTCTTTTTCTTAAAATAATAATAATGATAATAATAATAGGAATAGGAATAGGAATAATAATACATCAACAACACAACCAAAGAATTAGAAGGAGCGGGTTATTCTCAGTTGAGTTATGAAAAGAAGTCCTGCCTAGAGGTGGGAGAATAAATTAAAAGTAATCTCCTCAAGGTACTTTTTAGCCTTCCAAACACTGACCGGACAAACTTGAATGTCACTAAAACAAAAGATGTTCTTTGTAGGTAAATGGCTGTGGTTTTCAAAATAGAATCCTTCCAACTGTTGCTTTGGGTACAGTGGAAAAATAAGTTTTTTAAGACTCTGGTATAGGTGGAACGCTCACAGGTTTCTAGATTATTTCACCAATTCTTATATATATTGATTGAATGACTATAGTTAACACTTGAGCTTATAGTGGTTCGTGAGTTTCTAGCACAGGTTAAATTTATGCCAGGACAGGTTATACAGAGTAAAACTTATTGCCTCAATTATTCTAAAGATGACAAGAGTGAAAACTGATTTATGAAATACCAAAATCAAAGGTAGCCTAAAATGTGTATGTGTGTATGTCTTTGTGTATTTTTTAAGTGCATCAAAGTAATGGTGAAAGTTGTATCTGTGCTAGAACTGATTGAGGGAACTGATGCAAGCATATTTTCAAAAATCCAATCTTCCCCCAATTCTTTCCTCAACCTTGACCCAAAGAGACAGCCTGAGGTGCAGAGAAAGAATTCAATCTTGGCCCCGTCTCCAGAGACTTGCAGTTCTAACTGGAAAGAAGGGCTTTTTGAGGCATGAGAAGCCTGGCTGAACTCTCTGGCCCACTGGGCCTTGCCTGGCACAGAAGCCAGTCAGTTCTGCTTACCTGAGCAATATCATTTAGATAGTAACACCTTTCTTGGTTAGTGTTCCAGGTTGAGAGGTTGTGGGAAAAGGTGATGACTAGAGGGGAGGGCAAAGAATCGGTGCTAACAGCTGACACACATTCTGACAGCAGGAGCTTTTTCCTACAGTGGTGGCTGTGGAGAGCTACTGTAGGTAGAAATGCCTGCAGGGAGTTTGAGACAGTTGTGGAGGCGAACGGGTGGGCATAGGAATTGAGATCAGCAGTGCTGGTGGTAGTGCTCATGAGACATTCAAGTTAACAAGTGCAGTTCCTACAGTAAGAAGTGTTTAAAGGAGTTGATGCCATAAAGGTTTATATACCGAACTTCATAGCCTTTGACTTGGGCATTAATGGCTTATTTTTGTTTATTTATTTATTCGGGAGGGGATCAAACACAGTAGTTCAAGTTCAAGACACATCTCTCGCATTCAACTTCTTGGATTTAAAACTTGTCTTCACCAATTCCTGTATTTGTGGCCTTGGAATGATTTATTTAATCTCTCCGGGGCTCAGTTTCCTTATCCGGCAAAAAGGGGTAGTAACAGAACCCACCTCACAACTCTGTTGTGAATGTTCCCCTGGGTTAATATAAGCAAAATGCTTAGACTGACACCTGACATATAGAAAGTGCTCAATGGATGTTAGCCATTATTCTTTTGTTGTTCTTGTTTAATACATCTGAAAATGGTGTACTAATCCTGGTGAAACACAGAATGTAGACCAGAGTCACAGGCACATTATAATGCAAAAGCAGAGTTCAAGTCTAACTTGAGGCTCACAAGTCATGGGGGAATGTCCTGTGTATCACACTGCTCTCTACCCTACTTCAGGGTCCCAAAGAACAAGCTTATACAATCTGTCTGGGCATTTGCCTGACCTTCATTATTCGAAGTGGCATCTATTTCACACGTTAGACTGAGGCTGGGTCTGACCGGGGATTAGACTACTGGTCACTTCTGTCAGGTGCATTAACTCTCAGACCACTAGGATGCTCTTCAGTGCAGCATTAGTCATTTACTAATTACTAATTACTCGAATGGCCACAGACCTAGGATCAGCAATTTTCTCCCTTCACACCAGGAGGATCCAGCATAATAGAGGCCGGACAGGTAATTTGCATTGTCTCTTCTTAGGAGCAGAGGCTGATCCTGTGTTGAAAGCAGGTGAAGAAGGTATAATTTGATGAGAACGTCCAAAAGCTTCCCATGGGAACACCCAGCCTCTCTTTCCTGCTGGGATCTGGCAGGTTCTCACATTTGATACTTGCAGATACTTGCAGGGGAACTGGACAGGGTCTGACCCTGGCCCCACATCACTTTTAGTAAGCTGGCAATTCGTTTCCACTCTGAGCATCTGGAGAGTCATCCAACCGTGTTTGCCAAACTTGCTTGAATGTGAGAAGCATGTTTGTTTTATGATCAGTGTCTTGGGTTTTAAATAAGAATACCACAGGAGATGATCCCACTATGATCCTTGCTAATGTACCTCTAGGCTAATAAGTTCTGAGATGATCCTGCTCTTTGATTTCATGAATAAGAAAATAAAATGGGAAATGCATGACATTTAAAAATTATTGTTATTCCTGAGAGTAAAATTTGTTTTAACCCTCTCTGTAGTGGCTAAGTTTCACATTGACTATGATGCTTGCCAGATTGTATCTCCTGCTCTTCCTCTCCTTAAATATGTGCTTATTTACTTCCTGAGTTCAATTTTAGAACCCATCAAAGTAGATCCACTCAGACTCTGACTACATTTTCATGCATAAATTCATAGATGTCTTCAGAAGGAACTGCACTTGCATATGCAAATACTTTCCAATGCCTTTTCATTTCTACTTTTGGCCTGCAGTTTTTAATTCATGTAAACACATTACACAAACAAATATGGGCTCAATAACAACACACGGCATGTGTGAATTGTTAATTGCAAAGCTATGGGTTTGATATGGCCAAGCAACTTCCATTATTATCAATGAAGAGGAACAAGATTAAACAGGAGGAAAAAAGGTATATTTGAACATAAAATCCCAAGCATTCAGTTTCATTTTATGTAAATATTAATAAGGGAAAAGGTGACAGGATCCACAATTCAACAATAATCTGGGATCTACAGCTCAGTGCACAATGATCCAGAAACCAGGATGCACCTTTAATGAGACTTAGGAAAAAGGCTCAACATTTCAGCACAAAATCATAAGAAACAAAAATGTATGCAGCAACACTGTAAATAAAACCAAAAATCTAGTAGAAAATGAAAGGTTTTCAACCATGCTGAACATGCATCACCTTTCAAAATATTTGAACCTTGTATTAGTGACACTCTAGGAAATAACAAGTGCCCTAATACTTTATATTTGAAATTTAAACACTCCCTTAATTAATTAAGCCCAATTCTCACTCATACACTTTGGGGTCAGGAGAGGAACGTAGTGAAGTAAAACAATTGTTGAAGTTACTCACAGATCAAAGACATTTGATACAGAACAATTTTCAAGCAACCCTCCCCCTGTTTGAAGTATGTTTTATTTACATGAAGATAACTCAGAACAGGAGAGTGTAGATTAAATAAAAACTGTATCCTGCAAGGGTCTACAACTGTAGTAGAAATAGAATTTTAACTGTTGATTTTTTTAAAATATTCTGTTAAGTACAATTTTTTTAAAGTAATTAAAAAATTTTTAATTGTTTTTTTAGTATTCTGCTGATTTTTTAAAAATACTCTGTTCAGTATAAAATTTGGAGCTAGGCTAACTGGGAGCATACGAGAACATGTTTTTATAACAAACAATGGACTACAGATATGTGTGTGCGTGCGCGCGCATAGAGAATACATATGTGTGGTATTTTCCACCAGGAATGGAATTCCAAGCTGCTATCAATTGAATGTTTGTGATTTCCTACACCCCCCCCCAACCGCCAAATCTTATAATGAAACCTAATCTCCAGTGGTATTTGAAGGTGGGGCTTTGGGGAAGTGATTGAGTCATGGGTTTAATGTCTTTATAAAAGACAATCAAGAGAGCGCCCCCCATCCTCTTCAGCTATGTGAGGACACAGAGAAAGATAGCTGTCAAGAACCAGAAAACTAGCTCTCACCAGACACTAAATTGGCTAGTACATGTATCTTGGACTTCTCAGCCTTCAGAACTATATGAAATAAATTTCTATTGTTTATAAGCCATCAGTTTATGGTATTTTGTTATAGCAGCCAGAAAGAACTGAGACACAGCTGAAGTATCTCAAGAGGAATTGAATTAGTTGCAATATTCAGGAACAGGAGCATGAAACAAGAAATAAAGAATCAATGTTACAAACAAATGAGCCAATAACCTAGCAGGCAAGGCCTCGAATCTTGGCACTGGAAGAGTGAACACTTCCCAGCTTATTCCCTGTATTTCTGTGCATTCTCTTCTAAGTTTGCTAAGCTTTTCATGTAAATCACACATGGCTGGTACACAAAGCACAAGACATGGACCTCGCGAGTCAACCTTGCCATACTGCCTCTCAGCACTGTTTTTGCTTTAGTCTACATGTCCATACATTTACAGCAACCCTTGACAAGTGATAACAAACTTCTTCATGGATATTGGATATGAAGAGAATGCCAACTGTTAGTGCTTGAGAAAAATATCCTCCTCCCCAAAGAAATCAAAATACTGAAAGAAAAATAAGTTTTGGTGAAAGTAACAGGGAGAATGATATGTGGAATGGGGTAATAACATACATCAGTTCACCTATGCTCTGAAACACAAAAAGACAAATGCATAACACAAAATTAACACCACATCTGAAGAAGAAAGAAATTATATATTACACAGGATAGGGGAGGTTCAAATAGGTTTTAATCAAAGAGAATCTGACTGAGAAGCTTAATGTGTAAAATAGTAGAAATTCGAGCTCTTGGAGGTTTGTATATGTGATTCAAGAAAAATAGTTTAAAAACCACAGATAATTTTGTGTTCCTCAGGGCAGGGATATATAATGGTCTCAAGAATACCCCTTACAAGCGAAAGCTTTGCCTTATGTTACAATTATCAAAACCTACCATTGTGGGGCTCCAAAACAACCACCAAATTGTCAAGGAATTCAGCATTCAGGACAAAAGAGGCACTTCTGTCATTCCCACAGGATTCTGCTATGGGTCGATAAAAGGATTGTTGTCTTAAACTAAACTCTAAAAGGCAGATGATGCCAGCAAGCTTTGCTTTCAGTTTTTACCAACTCAGGTATCAACGCGCAACAGTGCAAGAACGTAAGGAAGCTCGGAGCAAGTCAGTGGGGTCAGCTCTACCTACCTTGTCTTGGAAACTCATCTGACTCCCGGTGAACTAGGTCTGTGACTCGGTTTCCATAGTGCATCCTACTGTCGTGGTCATAGGCCTTCAGAGTCTCGCTGGAGCTGTAGGACTTCTGCGTGGGCACGCGGCAGTCTTCACTGTCCAGGGAGGAACTTGTGTAGCGGCACTCTTTGCCACACCGTCCCCTGGTCAGAGAGCGGTGTCGCCTGTCCTTCACATCCATTATTCTGGGTCTGGCAGAAAGTCGACACTTTCAGAAAAGTGAGGCCTGAGTTTTGGCACTTGTCACTTTGCCACCTAAAAACATCAAAGAAAAAGAACAAGACTGTGATTATAAAAAATGCTGCCTTTAGTTCTGACTCATGCTCTGACTCAGATAAAAACATGAAAAGGAAATTTGGTCAGCAGTGCCCAATCTCTTCTGCAAATGTTTAATGCATACTTAAACAATCAGCTTCAATAGAACAACTGGATACAGTAAATTAATTCTTTTGCTGGTTAATACATTTTGAGAAAAAAAAGTATTAAAATAACTCATCTTTTGATTTTCTTATATGTATACAAATGACATAAGTCTGTCACTAATGCAAGATTTTACTATGAAGTGGTTCAAAGCAAAACTGATTTTACCCAACTTTAATTGCACTCTCTTTTTGCTATGGAGAGGTTGGGGTAAAGCAAATATCAAAATTAAATAAATAAAAATAAAAGAAAGGTGTACAGAGGCACACATATATGCTACTAAAGCTTTGCAATGGTACCAAGTCACATCTGGCTAATATAAAATTGCCTAGCTGGGTCTGGAGAATAGTAACATAAGCCACTCCTGACATGCAAACAATCTTCCTTTGATTGTGTTTTAAGATTTTATTTACTTATTTGAGATATTTAAGATTTTATTTATTTATTTATTTACATTGAGAAAACTCCTAATCAGTTTTCTTTCCTTTGCAAATCTGTGTCTTGAAAATACAGGTGGCTCCTTCCCTGGTCACCCACCAACAGGAGATCCTGCTCACAAGAGGTCTAACGGGAACAACCACCTGATGACCAACCTGAGCCTGCTGGGCTTCACTGTTGGGCTATCCACTGCTGAAAAGAAAAATGGGGAAGAGTACTGAATGCAATGGGTAAACTGATGGGAAAGAACCTCTTTAACATATGAACTGGTAACCAGAGAGCCCCTCAGTCTGTCACTTGACACCCTGAGTCTGAAAGTATGTCCCAAACTCAGAAAACACTAGCCTTCTGCCGAGCAAATACAACAAAATCACTTAGATGCCTCCAAGTTTCAAATGATGGGCTCTTCCTGATTTCACTGGCCATGCAAAATAGCATGGAACATAGGGCCAGGGCCTACACAGAATGGACAAATAGGAAATTTAATTAAAATGGAAAATACAACCCAGAGCCAATGTAGTGATTTTTCTCCAAGCTACTATTGTTCACTGCCTCCTCAATATGTCAGAAAATATTTGGTGAGCAGATCTGTGGTGAATTCCTCTGCTCTTCTTTGGCTATCTACCACATTATAATGGAATGCCTATTTAAACCAAATAACTAGCCTGTATGCAAAGCAATGTGCATGGCATCTGTCTCAAGATGGCAGAAGCTAAGTTATCTTCCCTTGTCTTCTTATACTAAGAGTCCCTTTTGGATCTCATGAATCCTCCTTATTTATATTACTTGTATACTTTATCAAGTACTGCTCATAATCATGGACAATTTTGTTTGAAAATTGACAATTAAAGAGAGGGTACACCTGTTGTGGACACCAAGCACAGCGGAATTGCTACCATAATCATTCATAAAAGAGCTAATCTTTAGTTTCCTAGAACGTACAGTTCCTGACTCAGGAGGCTGAGAAGCATCTTTGTGAGTTATGAGTCAGGACCTCAGGACCTGCTTGAAGGACACAAATACTCCATGTTGACATGGAAGTTTTTGCTGCTGCACAGCTAATCCAAGTATCTTAACATTAATGCGATTTCTAGATGCCAAAAGTCACCTTCCCTAGTTTACAACATGTGATCTCAACATTTTGGAATTCATATTACAGGTTGGTTAAGAGTATGACCACTGAAACCTTGACTGGATGCCAACCTTACCAGGGTTACTGACTAGCCAGAGCTTTTGTAAAATTAGTCCTGGACTTTCAAATTTAATTTCTCAACCAGTGAATATGGAACATAACAGAATCTACTTCATAAAGTTTTTGTAAAAATTAAAACAGTTACTGTGGTAAAGCTCCTAATATGTTGTCTAACATGTGGTAGGGACTCTATAAGAAATAAGTTTTTTTCCTCTAAAATAATTAAAAATTTTTTCTTAGCTAAGTAGTTACAGATGTGCATAAGACAGAGGGTGGCAATAATAATATAAATCCCTAGAATTCAAAATTCTAATTATAAATACCAATACTGAACTACACACAGATAAAGGAAGACCTTCACCCCCTATTAAATGTATATAAGACTGTGTGCACCAACACTGAAGAGTCACAGTGTTTCTTTGGGAAGTTGGGTGTTTTGAGTGAATTTTATAATTTTCTCTCTCCTGCTTCACTGTAAGTTTTTACTTTATGTTTTTAGTGTTCCTGACTTATGAAATCCTATCTCCTTTAATTTGTATCGTGCTTTAGAAAGTGGGCTTCCTGTGTGTGGGTATGTGATTTTATTTCATACATTTTTAAAAAATCATGTTCTAAGTGGGGGTCTAAAGGCTTATTACCTATTCATAAAGTACAAGACCTATAGTGGATGGACATTTTGACATCTAATTTGGTTGTCCAGTGATTTTCTTTTTTTTACTAAATTCCTCTTTTTTGTCTATTCCCTTGATAGTTAAGTTTGTAGCAATGTCATCTCTGGACAAATGATAGAAGTTTATATATAATGAGGTAAAAAAATGACAAATCTTGGTCAGAGAAAGCTACTTTTTTAAGGAACTGAGCAGAGTACCCTGATTGTTGGCCAAAAGACATTCTGCACTTAGACTGCTTGTTATTTAAAAATTAGTTTTCAAGAATAAAAAAGACAAAATAGGAGAATTTATATTACAATTTTGATCTCCAGCTTATCATGAAAATTCAGGTAGTCCAGAAATTTCTCCTTCCAGAAAGATGTAATAAACATCTATTCCTCCTACTAGGAACAACTAAAACCCCTGGATATTATATATAAAACAAATATGAGAAAAATATGAAAGGTGGAAAGAGAGAGCAGATCAACTAGGGCCTTTAGGACCCATGCAACAATACTATGGCAAGTTCCTGAGATTTCTTTTTCCCTATATATCTCAGAGTTGGAGCTAAAGACACTGGCAACCCAGAAATATCAATAGATGCAGACAACAAAAGCTCCAACAAAAGCAGGCTTCCTCTAGCCAAAGGACTAACAAAGAAGCAGTATAACAAGAAAGAAAATGTTTAGAGAGTAACAACTTCCCTCTAGCCAAACAACATGGAAAAACCTATAGTCCCAGTCTCACCTTCACCAGCAAAAGCCAAGTGGAGAGCCTAGATTTCCAAGCTGCTGAGGTGACAAGGCCTCCCAATCTCAAACAGTGGTTTCAGGAAAGGCTAAGAAGGGAGCCAGGATTTTCATCTCTTCCAGAAAATAACGAGGCCATCTTCTTCTACTAGGAAGCTTGGCCTTCCACTCCCATGGAGTAGTAAAACAAGATGCCACTCTCCTTTGCTGGAGTGGTATAGGAGGAGGCCTAGTGGGGAGTTGGGAGTTTCATCACTATCTCCAGTGGTAACCAGTCATTCTGCCTCTTGTTGGTAGTTGTCAGGGTCACTAGATATTGGTATCACTGGGGCTAATGAGGCACTCATAGCCTAACCACCAATGGAAGTGTCAGTGGAGGCCAACTGGGGAAGCAGAACTCCCCTACCTCCTCCGCACACACCACCTTCTAATAAGGAGCTCTCTGCCCTGGGGTATTGGCAGAGACTGAGTGGGAAACCAGGGCTTTCCAATCTAGTAGGAATGAGGTGGGATTTCTCTTTTGACAGAGCAGTGTCAGAGGAAACCAATTAAAACAGAAGACTTAAGTAAGACATAGAATCTCGTAATACCCAAAATGTCTCAATTTCAACAACAACAACAACAACAGAACAACCTGTCATATACCAAAAACTACGAAATCTCAAACTGAATGAAAAAAAAAAATAGATGCCAATGCTGAGATGACAACATGTTTGAATTATTTGACATAAGACTTTAAACAGCCATCATAAAACTCTTCAGTGAGCAATTATGGACATATTTAAAACAAATGAAAAACTAGACACTCATAAAAAAGATAAGAATCTCAGCAAATGGATAAAAATGTAAAGTAGACTCTGAGGTAAGTTTTTAGAACTAATAAATAACTAAAATGAAAAACTCAATAGATGGGCTCAAGAGCAGAATGGAGGGATACAAGAAAGAATAAGGGAACTTGAAAATTGGACAATGGAAATTACTCAAACTATACAACAGATTAAAAAAAATAGCCTAGGGAAAAAGAGCCACAGGGACCTGTAGAATGATAACAAATGACCTATGGTTATGTCAGATTCTCAGAATGAAAGGAAAAAGGGAGAGGGCTGAGAAGCAGCTGAATACATCCAAATTTGCAAAAGACATAAAGCCACTCATTTAAGAAGCTGAACAAACATGAAATGGGGTAAATCCATAATAAGGCATATAGTCAAACTTCTGAAAAGTTTAAGAAAATTTTGAAAGCAGTGAAAGAAAAATAACATCTTACCTACAAAGGAAAGCAATTTAAGTGAAAATGGATTTCTCATCAGGAACCATGAAAGTCAGAAAGAAATAGCACAATGGTTTTCAAATGCTGAAAAAAGAAGTTTTAGTCCAGAATCTTACATCTATCTAGTAAAATTATTCTTATAGAATGAAGGAGGAAACATGGCAACTCACATGACGAAAAAAACTAAGATAATTTATCAGTATGGTATTAACACAAAAATAGACACATAGAGGAGTGTCCAGGTGGCCCAGTTGGTTAAGCATCTGACTCTTGATTTGGGCTCAGATCATGATCTCAATGTCATGACATAGAGCCCCACATCAGACTCCACAGTGCATGTGGAGCCTGCTTAAGATTCTTTCTCTTCCTCTTCCTGTCCCCCTCTTCTCTCTCTCTTTAAAAAAAAAAAAAAAAAAAAAAAAAGTTTCTTAAAACAAAAAAATAGACACATAGATCAATAAAACAGAATAGAAAGCCCAGAAATAAACCTATAATTTATGGTCAATGGTCAATTAGTCTTTGACAAAGGAGGCAAGAATATGCAAGGGGAAAAGACAGTCTCTTCAACAAACAGTGCTGGGAAAATTGGACAGCTACATGCACAAGAATGAAACTTGGCCACTTTCTTATACCATACTCAAAAATAAACTCAAAGTGGATTAAGGACTTAAATGTGAGACCTGAAACCATAAAAATCCTAGAAGAGCGCACAGGCAGTAATTTCTCTGACATCAGCCCCAACAACATCTTCTAGATTCGTTTCAAGAAGCAAGGGAAACAAAAGCAAAAATAAACTACTGGGACTGCATCAAAATAAAAGACTTCCACACAGCAAAGGAAAAAAAACCAACAAAACTAAAAGATAACCTACTGAATGGAAGAAGATATTTGCAAATGACATATCAGGAAAAGGGTTAGTACCTAAAATATATAAAGAATTGCTACAACTCAACGCTAAAACAACACCAACAACAAAAAACCCAAAAAATCTAATTAAAAATGGACAGAAGACATGTACAGACATTTCTCCAAAGAAGACATATAGATAACCATCAGACATATGAAAGGATGCTCAATGGCACTCACCATCAGGAAAATGCTAATCAAAACCACAATGAGGTAACATCTCACAACTGTCAGAATGGCTATAATCAAAAACACAAGAAACAAGTGTTGGCGAGAATGTAGAGAAAAAGGAATCCCTGTGTACTATTGGTGAGAATGCAAACTGATTTGCTCACTGTAGAAAACAGTATGGAGGTTCCTCAAAAAGTTAAAAATAGAACTACCCTATGATCCAGCAATTGTAATACAAATAATACAAAAACACTAAATTGAAGGGATCTGTGCACCCCATGTTTATTGCAGCCCTATTTATAACAGCCAAATTATGGAAGCAACCTAAATGATGTCTACTGATAGATGAATGTATAAAGAAGATGTGGTGTGTATATATACATATATACATCATATATACTATATATTTTCATATAACATTATATATATATATGTACATACATATCCACATGCCATACACACACACACATTCCACACACACACACCATATAATGGAATGTGTGTGTGTATGTATGTATGTATATATGTAATGGAAAATATTATTCAGCCACAAAAAAGGATGAAATCTTTCCATCTGCAACAATATGGGTGGATCTAGAGAGTAAATGCTAAGCAATATAAACCAGAAAAAGACAAATACTGCACTATTTCACTCATACATGAAATTTAAGAAACAAAACAAATGAACAAAGGAAAAAAAGAGATAGAGAAACAAACTGAAAACAGATTCCTAACTATAGAGAACAAACAGATGGTTACCAGAGGGGTGGGGGGTGGGGAGTGGATAAAATAGGTGAAGGGGATTAAGAGTATACTTATCTTGAGGAGCACTAGGTAATATATGGAATTGTTGAATCACTATACTGTATACCTGAAATGAATATAACATTGTATGTTAACTATACTGGATCCTGAATAGCTAAAAAAAGAGAAAAAAAAGACAAAACAAAAAATTTAAATGCTTGGAAACAAACAGAAAACTAAGATTATTTATCACCAGAAGACTTAATTCTAAAAGAATAAAGAATTAGTTCTCTAAAACAGAAAGGAAACAATAAAAGGAGAAAATTCAGAAATAATACAAGGAGAAATCAGAAAGGAAGAAAAAACATGGTAAGCAAATTAGGAATACACACAATAGGCTTTCTGCTTTCTAAATTATTTTTGGTGATTGAAGTAAAAATTACAGCACTGATGAGGTTCTAAATGTATACAGAGAACATATTTACAACATTCTATTATAATTAGGGAGGATAAAGTAATATAAAAGGAGGAAGGGTTTCCACAATTTACTCAGACTGGTAAAGTGATGAAAGTAGTTAACTATGATAAGGTATGTAGGCATAATGTAACAACTAAAAGATTTACACAAAGAGATGTACTCAAAAACACTGTGGATAAATCAAACTGGAGTTCAAAAAAACGTTCAATAACCCACAGGAAAGTAAGAAGAAGAAAATAGAGAAATAAAAAATAAAATGAGGGGCACCTGGGTGGCTCAGTGGGTTAAGCCTCTGCCTTTGGCTCAGGTCATGATCTCAGGGTCCTGGGCTCAGGTCATGATCTCAGGGTCCCAGGATCGAGCCCCGCATTGTGCTCTCTGCTCAGCAGGGAGCCTGCTTCCCCCTCTGTCTCTGCCTGTCTTTCTGCCTACTTGTGATCTCTGTCAAATAAATAAATAAAATCTTTAAAAAAAATAAAAATAAAATGAAAGAATAAACAGAAAACAGAAAGTAAAAGAGCAGCCTTATCCCTAACACAGCAATAATTATATTAAATGGTAAGTAGTCTGAACACACGAATTAAGAAACAGAAACCTGCAGACTAAATTTAAAAATATGACCCAACTCTATGCTGTCACTAAGAAAGTCACTTTAAATATAACAGTGTAGGCATATTGAAAGTAGAACTAAGGAAATTATATTTAATACAAACATTAAAGAAAACAAGAGGGATTATGTTAATATTATATAAAGTAGACTTTACAGAAAAGAAAATTAGCAGAGACAGAGAAGGAAAATATATAGTGATATAAGGATGAATCCTCCATGAAGAAACAGGAGCTCTAAATAGGTATGCACCAAAAACAGAGTTCTAAAATATGTTAAGTAAAAAATGATAGAACTAAAAAAAAAAAATAAATCCACAATTACAGCTGAAAATTTCAACACTGGAGACCCACTGATTGATAATGCAATTAGATAAAAAATAAAGAAGGATATATAAGAATCCCCAAAACACCATCAACCAACAGGGTCTATTCAACATTTATAGAATATTCTTCCCAACAACAAGAGAAAATATACTCCTTTTAGTATCCATGGAACATATATCAAGAGGGAACACAGCCTGGGCCTTAAAACAAAAATTAAAAATTTTAAAGTAATTGAAATCATACAGAGTATGTTCTCTTAGCATATTGGAATCAAACCTGAATCAGTAACAGAAAGATAAGAAGAAAATCTCCAAACACTTGAAAACTAAACAACACTTTTCTAAGTAATTCATGAGTAAAAGAAGGATTTCAAGTGAGATTAAAAAAAAATACATTAAAATGAAGGAAAATAAAAATATATCAAAATTTATGAGAAACTGCAAAAGTAGTGCTCGGAGGGAAACTTACAGAACTAAAAACATCCATTGGAAAATAGGAAAAACCTCAAATCAATAATCTAAACTTCCATGTCAAGAATCTAAAGAATGAAAAAAAACCCAAAGCAAGAAGGAAGGAAATAATAAAGGACCAGATTCAGTGGAACTGAAAACAGAAAAATAATACAGAAAAGCAATGAGACAGGTTTTATCTTTGAAAAGTTCAATAAAATCGACAAACTTCTTGCAAGTTTGAAAAAGGAAAAAAAAAAAAAAAAGAAGAAGACACAAATTACCAGTATCAAGAATGAAATGGGAGACCACTAGAGACCCTGATGACATGAACTAGACTGTTAAAGAACACCACGAAGAAATCTACAGAAACAAATTTAAAAACTAAGATGAAATGGATCAACTTCTCAAACAACTAGGGATCACAATTCACCCAATATGAAATAGAGCATTTGAATAACCTTGTAACTATTAAGAAATTTAATTTGCAATTTTTAAACACACACACAAAATCTCCAGGCCCAGATGATTTCACTGGAGAATCCTATTGAATGTTTAAAGAAGAATTAATACCAGTTCTACAAAATCTCTCCCAGAAAATAAAGAGGAGGGAACATTTGACAATTCATTTCATGAAGCACTATTACCATGATAGCCAAAGGAGACAAAGTCAATACCAAAAAACAAAAACAAGTAAATAAATACAAACGAACCTGAAGACCGGTATGTCACCATTAATACAGATGAAATATCCTTACATTAGCAAATAAAATCCAGCAATATATAAAAATATAACATAACAAAATAGGATTATTCTGGGGGTGTAAGGATGGCTCTCACATTATAAAATCAATCAATGTAATCTACCATATTAATAGGCTAAAGAAGAAAAATCACATAATAATATCAATTGATGTAGAAAAAAACATATGGCAAAAACCCTTAACTACTCATGATAAAAACTCTCAGAAATATAGGGATAGAGAAAATTTCTTCAACTTGATAAAGAGTTAACAACCAAAAAGCTATGCATATATTACACTAATGGTGAAAACAAAAGTCATTTCCCTATGAATGAGAATAAGGCAAGTATGTCTGCTGTCCTCACTCTTATTCAAAACTGGAACTTCTAGCCAGTGCAATGACATATGAAAGGGAAATTAAAGAGCAGAAAGAAGACATAAAACTGTCCCTATTTATAGATGGCATGGTTTTCTATGCAGGAAATCCCAAAAAAACTTCTAGAATAAGTGAATTTAACGAGGTCAAAGGATACAAGATAAACATACAAAAAGAAAAATGGAATGCACGCATTGTGATGAACACTGGGTGTTATATGCAACTAACGAATCTTTGAACACTACATCAGAAACTAATTATGTACTATATGTTGGCTCATACAATAAAAAAAAATGAAATGCATGTCAGTATACTAGCAATAAAAACACGGACACCAGAATGCAAAATACAATACTATTTATAATATTTTTTTTAAAAAGAGAGGAATACTTAGAAATCTAACAACATGTACAAAAATTATATGGTGAAAATAGCAAAACACTGATGAAAGATTTTAAAGATCTAAATAAATGGAGAGACAAATTATGTTTAAAGATTGGAAGAATCAACATAGCAAAAAAAAAAAAAAAAAAAATCAATTCTCCCCAAACTGACATATAAACTGAATGAAGTTCCTATCAAATCCCAGCAAAAAATTTTATATAGACAAGATTATTCTAAAGTTTATATAGAAAGGCAGATGAAATAGAATAGCTAAAAGGTTTTTTGTTTTTGTTTTTGTTTTTTTCATAAGAAGAAAGAAGAAGGAATCAGTTTACCTAATTTTAAGGCTTCTATAGCTGCAGTAATCAATCCTGTGTGTTACTGGAAGCAGGACATCACATAAAGAGAATACCATAGAGAACTTAGGTACACACCCACTGATAATATGCTCAACTAATTTTAAAAATGCAAAAGAATTTCGACAGAGGTAAGGTAGCATTTTCAATGAATGGTGCTGAAATAGTTGGACATCAATAAGCAAAAGCAAAAACGAACAAAAAAGAAAATTGAGTTTTTTTCCTACTAATACAAAAATTACTAAAAATGGATATGGTGATTAGATATAAAGAATAAAATTTTTAGAAAACATTTAGAAAAAATTATAAAACTTGGAGAGTAGAAAGGAGGAAATCTTTAGACTTGACATCAAATATATTATCTACAAAATGAGCAATTAATAAATTGAACTTCATCAAAATTAAACACTTGCTCCGAAAAAGATCCTGTTAAGAGCATGAAAAGACAATCTACAGACTAAGAGAACCTACCCACAAAGCATAATCTGATAAAGGATAAGTATTGAGAATACACAAGTATTTCTCAAAATCAACTGTTAAAAAAACAAACAATCCAATTAGAAAATTGGCAAAAGATAAGAAGTGGCATTTCACTAAATAGGACATATGAATGATAAACAAACACATGAAAAAATGTTCATCATTAGCCATTAGAGGAATGCAAATTAAAACCACAATGACATATTACTACAGACTTGTCAGAATGGCTTAAAAAAAAAAAAAAAAAAAGAATAAGTAAAAAAGTAACAAGATGACCTGCTGACAAGGATGTGGAAAAACTGGATCACTCATGCACTGATGATATAAAATGGCAAAGTCACTCTGGAAATCAGTTTTGCAATTAATTTCCAATTTTGTCCATTCCCTACCCACCACTCCTCTGGTAACCATGAGTTTGTTCTTTATGAGTCTTGTTTCTGTTCTGTTTTTTAGATTCCACATATAGTGAAGTCATAAGTCATTGTCTTTGTCTGACTTATTTCACTTAGTATAATACCCTCTAGGTCTATCCATGTTGTTGCAAATGGCTGAGTAATGTTCCATTGTGTATGTACATCACAGCTTCTTCATCCATTCACCAACTGAGGGACATTTAGTTTCCTTCCATATCTTGGCTATTGTATATAACCCTGTGATGAACAAAGGGGTGTATCTATCTTTATGCATTAGTGTTTTCATTTTGGGGGAGGGATAAATATCTAAAAGTGGAACAGATTGTACCGTAGTTCTATTTTTAATTTTTTGAGAACACTTCATACCATTTCCATAGTAGACACACCAATACACATTCCCTCCCACAGTGCATGGGTGTTCTCTTTTCTTCATGTCCTTGCCAACACTTGTTACTTACTGTCTTTTTGATTGTCATTCTGATCAGTGTGAGATGATATCTGATCCTGGGGTTTTGTTTGTTTGTGGGTTTTTTTTCCCCCAGAGTCCACCCACCCTTCCTTCCTTCCTTCCTTCCTTCCTTCCTTCATTTATTTATTTATGTTAAATGACCCTAAATCTTTATTTGACTAAATTCTATTTCATACATAAGCATGATGGCCTCCCCTGTTATTAGATTTTGGCATTTAAAAAACCAACTAACCAACCAACCAAAACAAAACCAAAAACCAAAAAACAAGCAGCCTCATCTAGGACAGTACAAATGCCAAGGGTGATGGTGGTCTACAGTTTTATTGTAGGATAAATACATATTTTTTTGTGAACATATAATGTGCTGTTTCAGGGGTACAGGTTTGTGATTCATCAGTCTTAAACATTTCACAGCATTTACCATAGCACATACTGTCCCCAATGTCCATCATCCATCCACCCCATTCATTCCACTCCTCCTTCCCCTCTAGTAACCCTCAGTTTGTTTCCTGAGATTAAGAGTCTCTTATGGTTTGTCTCCCTCTCCGGATTCATCTTCTTTCATTTTTCCCTCCCTTCCACTATGATCCTCTGTCTTGTTTCTCAAATTCCTCAAATCGGTGAGATCATATGATACTTGTCTTTCTCTGACTGACTTATTTTGCTTAGCATATTACTCTCCAGTTCCATCCATATCATTGCAAATGGCAAGATTTTGGGGGGTTCTGATGGCTGCATAATACTCCATTTTTATTATATATAATATCATTAATATAATTAATATAATATAATATATATTCTCACTTCCCATAGTTTGGCTCTTGTGGACATTTCTGCTATAAACATTAGGGTGTACATGGCTCCTTAGGACCACCACATTTGTATCTTCAGGGTAAATACCCAGTAGTGTAATTGCTGGGTTGTAGGGTAGTTCTATTTTCAACTTTTTGAGGAACCTCAAATACTGTTTTCCAGAGCAGCTGCACAAGCTTGCATTGTCTTTGGGTCTAAAATGAGTCTCTTGCAGATAGCATATTGATGGGTCTTGGTTCTTTTTTTTTCTGATACCATGTTTCTTTTGATTGGGGGCATTTAGCCCATTTATATTCAGAGTAACTATTGAAAGATAAGAATTTAGTTTTACAGGCAATACAGGCCACTGTATTGCCTGTAAGATGACTGTTACTGTATATTGCCTCTGTTCTTTTCTGGTCTATGTTACTTTTAGGCTCTCTCTCTGCTTTAGAGGACCCCTTTCAATATTTCCTATAGGGCTGGTTTACTGTTTACAAATTCTTTTAGTTTTTGTTTGTCCTGGAAGCTTTTTATTTCTTCTTCTATTTTCAATGACAGCCTAGCTGGATATAATATTCTTGGCTGCATATTTTTCTCATTTAGTGCTCTGAATATATCATGCTAGTGCTTTCTAGTCTGCCAGGTCTCCGTACAGTGGTCTGCTGTCAGTCTAATATTTCTACCATTGTAGGTTACAGACCTCTTGCCGAAGCTGCTTTCAGGATTTTCTCTTGGTCTCTGAGACTTTTAAGTTTTACTATTAGATGATGGGGTGCTGACCTATTTTTATTGATTTTGAGGGGGGAATTCTCTGTGCCTCCTGGATTTTGATGCCTGTTTCCTTCCCCAAACTAGGGAAGTTCTCTGCTATAATTTGCTCCAATATACCTTCTGTCCCTCTCTTTCTTTCTTCTTCTTATGGGATCCCAAGTATTCTAATATATTTTTGTCTTATGGTATCACTTGTCTCTGGAATTCTCCCCTTGTGATCCAGTAGTTGTTTATCTCTCTTTTTCTCAGCTTCTTTATTCTGCATCATTTGGTCTTCTATTTCACTAATTCTTTCTTCTGCCTCACTTATTCTTGAAGTAAGAGCCTCAATTTTTGATTGCACCTCCTTAATAGCTTTTTTCATTTCAACTTGGTTAGATTTTAGTTCTTTATTTCTCCAGAAAGGGATTCTCTATTATCGCCTATGCTTTTTTCAAGCCCAGCTAGTATCTTTATAATCGTCTTTCTGAACTCTAGTTCCAACATCTTACTAATGTCCATATTGATTAGGTGGTCCCTAGCCATTGGTACTGCTTCATGTTCCTTTTTTTTTTTTTTTGAGGTGAGTTTTTCTACCTTGTCATTTTGTCCAAAGAAGAACAGATGAATGAGAGAACAAAATGCTAAAAGGGTAACAATGACCCCAAAAAAATATACACTAAAATATACACTAAATATACATTAACAAATCAGAAGAGACCTGAAACTGGCAGGAAAAGAAAGGAAAAAAAAAATATATATATATATATATGATCAGTCTGGTGAACAGAACAGAGGCACACACTTGATTTTGGGTGTACTTTGGTTTGTTAGAAGATACTGAGTCCCACAATTTTAAAAAAAAAAAAACATATATATTATATATATATTATATATATATATATATATATATATATATATATATGCACACACACAAAAATAAGGTTAAATACAATGAAGGGATAGAATATGACTATAAAAATGTAAATTAAAAAAGATTTTTGGGGTGCCTGGGTGGCTCAGTAGGTTAAAGCCTCTGCCTTCGGCTCGGGTCATGGTCCCAGGGTCCTGGGATTGAGCCCCACATCGGGCTCTCTGCTCAGCGGGGAACCTGCCTCCTCCTCTCTCTCTCTGCCTCCATCTCTGCCTACTTGTGATCTCTGTCAAATAAATAAATAAAATCTTAAAAAAAAAAAAAAAAGATTTTCTATGCAAGCTGGTGCAACCACTCTGGAGAACAGCATGGAGGTTCCTCAAAATGTTGAAAATAGAACTACCCTATGACCCAGCAATTGCACTGCTGGGTATTTACCCTAAAGATACAAACGTAGTGATCCGAAGGGGCACATGCACCCGAATGTTTATAGCAGCAATGTCTACAATAGCCAAACTATGGAAAGAACCTAGATGTCCATCAACAGACAAATGGATAAAGAAGATGTGGTATATATACACAATGGAATACTATGCAGCCATCAAAACAAATGAAATCTTGCCATTTGCCACGACGTGGATGGAACTAGAGGGTATCATGCTTAGCGAAATAAGTCAATCAGAGAAAGACAACTATCATATGATCTCCCTGATATGAGGGAGAGGAGATGCAACATGGGGGGTTAAGGGGGTAGGAGAAGAGTAAATGAAACAAGATGGGATTGGGAGGGAGACAAACCATAAGTGACTCTCAATCTCACAAAACAAACTGAGGGTTGATGGGGGAAGGGGGGTTGGAAGAGGGGGGATGGGGTTATGGACATTGGGGAGGGTATGTGCTATGGTGAGTGCTGTGAAGTGTGTAAACCTGGCGATTCACAGACCTGTACCCCTGGGGATAAAAATATATTACATGTTTATAAAAAATAAAATTTAAAAAAAAAAAAGGGAGGAAAAAAAAAGATTTTCTAAAAAGGTATTGATAAGATGATTAAAATAGGAAAGAGGAAAAATTTTAAAAAATAGAAAAAGAAAAAAAAGAAAATTTAAAAAGTTTAAGTTTGAAAGACTAAAGATTAATGGGAAAAAAGCCATGAATTCTATGTGCTGTACTCCCCACGCACTGGAGTTTTGCAGTTCTCTAAGATCGGTAAACTTGGTCTTGGCTGGATGTTATTGCTGATCTTCTCAGGGAGGGGCCTGTTGCCATGATTCTCAAATGTCTTTGCCTGAGGTGGAACTGCCCCACCCTTGCCAGGGGCCAGGCTAAGAAATCTGCTCAGGTTTGCTCTTGGGAGCTTTTGTTCCCTGAACACTTTCTTTCTTTTTTTTTTTTTTTAAGGTTTTATTTATTTATTTGACAGAGATCACAAGTAGGCAGAGAGGCAGGCAGAGAGAGAGGGAGAGGGAAGCAGGCTCCCTGCTGAGCTGAGAGCCTAATGTGGGACTCGATCCCAGGACCCTGAGATCATGACCTGAGCCGAAGGCAGTGGCTTAACCCACTGAGCCACCCAGGCGCTCCTCCCTGAACACTTTTATAGAGCTTTGGAGGATGGGAATGAAAATGGCGGCCTCCTAATCTCCAGTCCTGTAGGAGCTGAGAGCTTGGGGCCACACTCCTCAGTGTGCCCTCAGAGAAAAGCAGTCAATCCCTCCCATCTCCATGGTCTCTGGCTGCTTTGTGTTCACCTGGCCTGTGATCGACTGTTTCTGTCTCTGGCTCATGGCCCCATTTGGAGTCTCCAAACCCAGCCAATTCCTGCAGTGCCCTCCTGTGCTGTTCCTCCCAGAGGAGAAAGGAGGGGGTCTCCCTGGATCTGCCACTTGTGGGGTCCCTGCTCGGAAAGCAGTGGCCCGATTGTGCAGGGAACCACGGTTTATGGCAAACCCAAGCTGAGAGCCCACACCTTGGCTCCATCTCTGCAGCTGGCTTCCCTGCTCCAATACCTGGAAGCTCTGCCACACTCAGACACCCCTGGTCTTTCTGTGACCCTGTGGGTCCTGAGACCACACTGACCCAGCGAGGATTCCATACCCCGCTTAGCCACTGGAGCACCATCCCGCCATGTAGCAGACTTCTAAAAGTTCCAATTTTGTGCTCCACTGCTCTATCACTTGCCAGCAGCCAGTCCCTCCCCCAACGGTCTATCTTCCTGTTTGTCACCTTGGATTCACTTCTCCGCACGTACTACCTTCCAGAAAGTGGTCACTTTTCTGTTCCTAGAATTGCTGCTCTTCTTCTCTTTTATCTCCTGTTGAGCTTGTAGATGTTCAGAATGGTTTGATAATTATCTCGCTGCATTCCTGGACCCAGACGAAATTTAGGTTTCCTATCCCTCCATCATCTTGCTCCTCCCCTAAATCTTCATGATTTTTAGAGAGAGAGAGGGCCTGCAAGTGAGGGGAGGGATGGGTAGAGGGAGAAACAGAATCTCAGTGCAGAGCCCAATGCAGGACTCAAACTCACGACCCTGAGATCATGATCTAAGTGAAATCAAGAGTCAGACATTTAACCCACTGAGCCACCCAGGCACCTGTGATTGTGGTTTTGATCTATATTTCTCTGATGGTTAGTGATAATGAGTATTTTTTTCACTTGCATATATGTCTTCTTTGGGAAAATGTAGTTTTTAAAATCACTGAATGTGCAACTTCCATAGAACCCAGCAACTGTCCTACTGGAGATTTATTACAGAGAAATAAAAATCTGTGTTCACACAAAAACCTGTACACAAATGTTTATAGAAGAATATATATTCTTAATAGTCTCAAACCAGAAATGACCCAAATGTCCTTCAATGGGAGACTGGTTAAACAAACTCTACTATAGCCATGATATGACATGCTGCTCCACAATAAAAAGGAACGAACTACTGATATACACAAAACCCAGGATGAATCTCCAGAGAATACTGAGTGAAAAAGCCAAACCCAAGAGTGAGTTACTCTGTGGTCCATTTATATAATATCCTTGAAATGACAAAATTAGAGAAATGAGAAATTACTGGTTTTCAGGGTTAAAGAGGGTATGAGTGTGTGAGGGAAGTGAGTATGGCTATAAATGGACAATGCCAGGAATTCTGTGGTGAGAGAAATATTCTGTATCTTGGCTTTATCAATCAATATTCTGGTTGTGATATTGTACTACAGTTTTGCAAGATGTTGGCATCATTGGAAACTGACTTAAGGGCACTATGGGATGTCTCTGTACTATTTTTTGAAATGGCACCTGAATCTCAGTTACATCAAAGTAAAAAGCATAATTTCTTAAATTTTAATCAGGCAATCCAGAAAACTTGGGCTCAAAGTCCATCATGAAAACAAATACCTTATCTGTGAGATCACTCATTGCTAGTATTATTAGCATTATTATTATTATCATCATCATCATCATCATTTTACTATCCTTTTAATTTTATCACCAGTCTGCTTCCCTTCTTTGAACTCCCTTCTTGGAAAATGCAGGTAATGTTTATGACTTCCAGTATTAAGAAGAAAGAAATACTGTTGTAGCCACTGGGAAAAATCACAAAGAGTCAATTACAGTATAAGAATAAGCATTTGCCAACATATTTTTCTCCTTAAGACAATTCCAAAGTAATAGAATATTGGTTTTAATCCAGACCTGGCTAAATATCCATCATTTATCTAATAAAATGCATGTATTTCCTATTATGGACAAGCACTCTTTGCATTGTCGTCCTTGAAAATGAAGGTCAACAATTCATGTGGGGAAATGCAAGTTTAGAGACTGATTTTAAAAAGTAATTAAAATTGCCTTGAAGCAGTAGGAAAGATGGTAACCAAAATTATAAATCTTTTCCCCAAGCCTCTGCTTTTTCCGGCACTGACAAATGGCAATCACTGGATGGCAATGCCTTTGCCAGCTCGTTACTGCTATGCTGAGGCTTTATTCTGTTACATTCCACATTTCCTCCCTTGAAGAGCGTTCACACTGCTTTTTTCATCAGTTGCCTAAGTGGGTTCCATCACTTTAGCAGAACAGACTACAGAGATCTTGCCTGCAAGCCTTTGTCTAATTAACTAATCCTATGAGCTGTAACACTGTTCACTATTAACTTTTCAGATTATCCTACTACTTAAGGAGGTTGACTTGTTAATCACTGACAGCCTATTTGAGATGTGTGTGTATGTGTGTGTGTTACTGTATTTGTGAGCGCACCTGTGTGTTTATGCAAATGTGTGCATGAATGATACATAGGTGAATTTTAGGCACGTCCAACGGAGAGCTACTGTTTCCCCGTTATAACTAATACTGCAGGCAGCTGATTAAACTTGACTCACTCTCATCATCTTTAGTCCTTAATCACACCTTGGACATTGTTTCACTGTGCTTCAATATGAGTGTCTCATAAACTGACTGCAGAACTTTGAGAGGTATGGTACCAGGAAAGTTGCCATTTCCAAATGTCCACATGATTTGGAACTCTGTCAATTCTGAATATAGATTAATATGACCACCTCTCTTTCTCATTCAAATTACAATATATCACTGAATAAATTTATCTGGTATGGAGTGGGGAGTCAGTACATGAACTTCAAATAGTCTTGTTTCCTAATTTGAGCTGGTGTCCCAGATACTTTAGAAATCCAATAAAAAGTGTCATTATGTGAGCATGTTTATAGTTAAAAAAATATATTTTTTAAAAGCTCAACATGAAAGTTCCTGTAGAATATCTTTCTTCCCTCCGATAACATGTTAATTGGATTGTCTACTTGTTTCTTAAATATTGCAGGAGCCATGTTTCTATGTTTAAAAAGATGTAATAGATAATGCATGATCCCTTTATCCTTAACTCCTCTGCAAGTTTTGCCCATTACCAAAAGCAGAAATGCTAAGTCAACCTAAAAACAATGCATTCACACATAATTTTCCTGTATATTAGAACTCTTCTATGAAAGACATTTATTTTAAAATCTTTATTTATAAAAATATTTAAAGTACCAAATGAAATATAATATAGAACCTCACATATAAAAAAGAGAGAAAGGCTGAAATAGGGGAGGGAATTGGAGCCCCACTCACTTGCCCCCACCCCGACCCTGAAATAGGGCTCTCAAAGAGTGTGAATACTAGAGTGTATACTCAAAGATTTTTATAGTCTCTGCTCCTAAAAAACTTAAGAATGTCTGAACATAGATACACTCTAACATATCTAGAGACAGAAAATCCCTGTGACCTCTGAGTAGACCACGGAAAATCTGGTTTAAAATCTACAAAAGTGGAAGACAGTGTCCTAGTAATTTAATGCACTAGTAAATAAGAGGTCAAAGGCAATTTGCTTTCTGTTCCCCTGTGTCGTTATATTGATATGTCTAGGGATAAAAAGCCAACTCTGGTTAATGTCCAGAGCAAGAAAGGATAAGCAAATTCACAATTGTGTTTTGCTCTCTAGCTTCAGAGCTACATGTTGCTGCCTTTGAGAATCTGTTAGGATCCCTGGAATCATGTACAAAGGAAATGGCGAGTGGAGTACCAAGATCTCTATGACTTTTATAAACTGTGAAATGAAAAGATATTCTGTGTGCTAAGAGTCCCCATGAACAAAAACCACAAAGAGGCAAAAATGCACCCTTACAAGTCTAGAGGTCTGCCATGATAGCACAAGCTTACATGTTTGTGTATATCCTTATTTGAATAGCAATGAAAAATCCGAGTCTATGCCAGACTGGTATTTAGTCCAATTCTGTGCCTTTTTTTTTTTCCCTCTCGAGTGGTCCAAACTGTTTAACATTCAAGAAAGTCAGCATGGTTACACCTCCTGCTAAAATTTCAGTGTGAAATGTGGAAGTTTAGTGAAGGCTTTGCCTCCTCAGCTCCACCTTCCCCCAACACAGACCCCTCTGCTCTCTTCCCATTCTCCTATATGCCTCCTGAGATCAGAAGTTGAACAGATGGCTGTACCTTAGGCACTGGCTAAGTTACCTTAATCGGAAAGACAGTCCCTCCCCTCTACTCCTCCCTACCATGCAGAGCTCAGGGAGGCAGGAGAGCAGGCACATGAGCCTGCAGCCTCAAAACCTAATGAAGGAAAGATCTGAACACCTTCTTCTTATCCTGTTGAGTATGCTCTTTTCATACATGAGACTGAAAGCAGCACCAGATAGAGGGTGCAAAGGATCTTGGACCACTGATTTCTAGGTAAAACCCCAAATTCAAAATCATTGTCAAGTCAGGCTCTTATTTCATGAATGACTACAAAGTGCTAGGCTCTTTATGTAAGTTATCACTAATTTCCCAACCCTGCCACATAGTTTTGTTGTTGTTGTTGTTTGTTTTATGTATGTTTCACAAAAGGGGAAATGGAGACTCTAGGAGGTTAAGTGACTTGCTAACTACATACACCTAATAGGTGTTCATGCTGAGATGGGGACTGAGAACTATCTGACTCTGAGGCCTACCTTCATTCAAAATTAGTAATTCAGAGAAAAGGTCAGTCTTAGAACGTTCTGCCATGTCCCTTTTGGACATTGGATTTACAGTTGTCTGAGAACCCAATGTAACTATGTCATGACATTCACTACCACATCACAATCCCGATGTATCCAATAAGAAAAGCATTTGGGCTGCTGGATGGTTCAGTCAGTTAAGCATCTCTTGATTTCAGCTCAGCTCTGATCAGGCTCCAGTCATGACCTCAGTGTCCTGAGATCAAGCTCTGTGCTAAGCAGGGAGTCTGCTTGAGATTCTCTCTCTCCTCTTTCTCTGTCCCCTTGGCTCACGCTATTTCTCTCTCAAAGAAATAAATACATCTTTTAAAAAAGTACGTAAAACATCTGATCAGCTGACCAATATATGCAAACACCTCTTGTATATCATGAACATTGGAAACAAAGGAGAAAGACGTCATGAGAAATCTCATGAAAGATGAGAGGGACAGACGTCTGTTTCCACATCTGAACAATGAAAATAAGATGCCTGCTCTGAAGTGTTAATATGAGAATGTCAAACTAGCACATGTGACTCTCCTAATAATAGATGTTGAAACTGTGGCAGACTTCACCACCATCACCATCATTCTAATCACTACCATTAATCATATCTTCTAGCCATTAAAAATTATGATAGTGGTGGGGGGATGGTGCCTGGGTGGCTCAGTTGGTTGAATGTCCAACTCTTGGTTTCAGCTCTGGTCCTGAACTCAGGAATCTGGGATTGAGCCCCACATCTGGCTCTGTACTCAGCATGCAGTCTGCTTGTGATGCTCGTCTCCCTCTCTGTCCCCTCCACTGTGTGTGCACACCTCTCTCTCTCAAATAAATAAAATCTTTTTTAAAAAATTGTAGTAGCTATTACTTAGTGATCACCAAAGTATGAGTTAAGTACCACTATTCCAAACAATTATTTGTTAGGGTTAGTACTGTAGCATTTTCTGAGGATGTACACACAGATACTAATATTCTCATTTAGCATTCAAACTTGGCTGCATGAAACAGGTTCACTAACATTGAAAATGTGAAATTGAGATGATGAAACACCACCCCATTCTTTAGCAAATCAGGTATGCTTTGCCCCATGTTTTAAATAGACCATATTAAGTACATCACAGAAATGATGACACATGTAAAGAGAAAATGGCACAAAAAGGATTTGTTGTTTATAATGAACTTCCTACCTGTCCAGAAGACTAGATTCTGCTAACTGGAAATTGTTGTCTGCCAGGTGGTGGACATACAGAGAGAGGCTTTGAGGAATTGGAATGCCTCTAAAGTATTCTACATAATAAAGAGAGATGTGGAAATATCTTAAGGGAGGAGATAAGAGCAGGAACTGGACCCAGAGAACTCTAGACATGATGTAGGGAAGGATCTAAAAGAGACAGATTCAGAGAGGGAGTGGAGAATGTAGCTATCCCCTGGGGGCTTTCAGAGTAGAATGGTAACTGGGTGTTGTTAACTCCTTGTGTCCCATGTCCTCACCCAAAAACAGATTGGGGGGAGGCATTCACAGCACAACGTACAATCATCATTTTTGTTATAAATTTGATAGGATGTGTGCATGAGGCGGAGTCAGAATTTTATTTTACTACTATGAGAAGGCAGACAGCATTCATTAAGGACTTACTTCAATGATGCATGGTATGAGAAATGAGGTATGAAATCCAGAAAGGGATTTGAACAAGGACAATATTTTGTTCTGTATCTGAGATGCCCCTTGAGGGCAAGGACCCTGTCTCCTGCCAATAATCTATCTCCAGGAGCTAGAAGAGACCACTATTAAAGAACACTTAATAAAACTTTGTTAAAAATAACTCTGCATTTACATAGAGATATCTGAAGGAAAAAAATGGGGTAAATGTTTAAAAGGCCTTAGGCCATTTTGGTCATTTTTAGTGTTTAACTCTTCTGCACATATTTTTCAAATTTATTGTTAATTTGCACAATTTACATAAGAATTTTCATACAAGTTTTGTGACATATACCCTTCTGCTTTGTCAAACAAATACAATGTAAGTGGTCTCTTTCAAGATGCCCCTACTTCCTTCAGTAGGAAGCAAAATATAAATATTGCTTATGGCTTTGAAAATTTTAAAATAGTACTCAAGGAGTAGGAGCTAGCTCCTTTTATGACGAGAAGTCAGAATCAATAGCCCACATTTAAAATATCTTTCTGTTTTGGAAAGTATGTGCAGAGGTGTAGCATGACTCTAGGTCAGGAGTCAACAAACATTTTCTATCAAGATCAAAATAGTAAATTTTTTCCACATCTAGGGTCTGTCACAACTAGTCACTACCACTACAGTACAAAGGCAGTTATAGAAAATACTTAAATGAATGGGTATGTCTATGTTCCAATAAAACTTTATTTCCAAAAACACCTAGAGAGCCTGATTTGACCATCAGACCACAGTATGCCCGCCCTTGCTATAGGTAAATGGGGAGTGACCAAAAGAAAGAAGTTTGGGATTCTGACCAATTATTAGCTTCAAACTAAGCATGTTTCACCAAGGATCTCCCAGAAGAGGAAGATATCCTGACTGGAAATTTTCTTGCAATGTGGAAGTAACATAAACAAGACATTTCTGGTGTGGCAGCAATAACTACTACAATATAACTAGAGAAAATTGCTTTTATTTAGGAGGTTGCTGATTTGAAATTGATACAGTGTCTTGGGCTACAAGCCAAAGCTGGGCATCTCTTGAGATGATAGACTTGTAGTTAACTGCTCTCATGACAATAGTTTGAAATTTGACCTTTTTGTATAATATGTGTTTAGCTCTTGCTTGACTGCTCCAGCTAATTATTATTTTGCCAATTATTTTCTGGCATTTAGATTTGTCAGTGAATATAAGAAGCACCAATAATGATATCAAAGTATTTTCTTATATCACTCTTTCATTTGTTTTATAGGTCTCTCTTACTCTGCATGTATGAGACAGAAGATGATAATCAATTTACCAAATGACCAAAAATATGGATAGTTCAAGTTTCAAGATCCAGAAGAACACAAACTCCTGAAAGAAGCTCATATCCATTCTGGCTTGAAAAGGTTATTTATCAAGAAGTAAGGAGCAAGGATTTGGGTAATAGCTTAAGAGTGCATTTATACACACCTTTATTAAGAGGAGTCTTTGTAGCCTCTGCTTACTATTATAGTTTGCTTGTAAATCAATAGGTGATTTGATAGAAAAGATTAGAAAATGTCTGCCTGATACAAAATTTCGTGCAAATTTAAAAATAACTCAATAACATCAATCTCAAAATTATGTATTTGCATTTCTGCATTTCCTAATGATCCCTCAAGGTATACTATTATATTTTTACAGCCATTAGCACTGCCATTCACCAGAAACATAATGGTGTAATCACTCAGAGGTTCAAGGAAATGAAAGTCTCTCACATTTGCCTACTATCCTCTGTTGTCTAATATAGTATCAAATGTTACAACAGTGTAAACTCTTCCATATATGCAGATAAAAGCCTCCGCGGGAGACAGCTGTGATGAACTGCCTAAAATACAGAGGTAGCTTCTGATTTTTGAGAGGGGAATGTTCCCTCCCAAAGCAATTACCAACATCTCTTGTGCTATAAAATGCTTGCGTTCTAGTACAACTACCTGGAAAGTAAATCTAGCTTCTTCCAGGCCTTTGATTATAAAAATGGAGGGTCACTCTTGTGAGGGAAAGAAGAAAGGCACAAAGAAGCCATCAAAACCCCTAGAAAGACATACACTTCTTTAATTCTGCAAATGGAAAGGAAGCCCATGCTTGACATTGGTCATTAGTAGAGGTTATGAGAAACCCTGAGCAGTCAGGATTGTCACAAAAATACCTAAGAACCCAAAGCATGCATGAACATGCAAACAAAAGAAGGGCACACACCAGAACGTAATGCCAGCAGATTCTATCAAATGCCTTCCCAGATTCACCAGCAGGATGATGTACAATTTTCTGTGGGAACTCAAATACAACTTCATAACACTTTATGGAAACAGCAGGATTTTAAAAAGAAACAGGTTGATTTGGCTGGCAGGACCAGCTGATGATAGAGAGCAGAGGCAACTCAAAATATATTGCAGGAAGAACAAAGAGAGCAACACATGTCCTATAAAACTCAGGTGAAGTGATTGCAGATGGGATGAAAACTGTCACTACTTATAAAAGGTTATCCATGTATCATAGGCCATTCACATTTTATGATTAAGCATGAGTTCCATACCAAATTATCATACATTTATGTACCTGGATATCTGAAACCCTTTAGTTATATGAAGGAAAATGTCCCAATGACGGCATCCTATGAAGGACTTCATATCCCCCACATCTTCAGTCAACACAAGTATTTTATTCAGGTATCCCTGTCTTCATTTTACAGATGAGGAATAAAATAACAAACTCCATTTGACATTACATAAAAACAGCAGAGGCTGGATGTGAATCCATATATCTGCCTTTAAATCCAGATTTCCCCAACAAAGACTACACCCTTTTGCTTCTCTTCTGTGTATTCTACTATTGTTTCACAACAGGTTAAATTTCTACAATATGAAAAATGACTTCAAATTTCAAGAACTTAGAAAGTACTCTATGTACAGTTACCTCTTGTTATTATCTCAACTTCGGAAAATTAAACTTTATCTCCAGTAAGAAGACACTTCAAAAATAAATGACTGATTTTCCAACTCTTAATCAAGGTTAAATTCTATGACCTCTCTTTCTGTGTTAACCCTTTTCCCTTATACCCAAGTGTTTTTATGTGATTTGATAAAAAATTAAATGTGAATTAAAATTCATTCCAGGGGAATTTTGCACCTCTCCTTGAGATGATTAGTGACAATTTGCAATCTCACAATCATGATAAATGATCGTTGTAATAAGGAGATGCTGAAAGGAGAGGCTCAATTGGTTCAAGTAGGAAAAGAGTCAGACATTCCATAACTGGGACTTGACTTCATTCAGTCTCTATGCTTTTTCACTTAACAAGCACTTACTACATACCTCCTAAAAAGTTGGAACTATGCTGAATGCTGTGGGCAGAAAACATGGACCATTCCAAGGATCTCACACACTCCTCGGGAGCCAAGCCCAAGCACACAGATCATTAATATAAGTTCATTGCAATGCTAACTGTATTGTAAAGGTCACCCAATCCCTGTATCTGCAGTTTGACTGGAAAAAGACTGACCACATCACCCAAGCTGGACCAATCAGAATAAAGTGTCTTCTCCAGGAATACAGAAATATTTGGAGATAGAAGAGAGATTAATTAAAATGGGCTATCTTCTGGTAGTTGGACCTGTGATGTACATACCTGGAAAATGTGAGATCATGAACTCCTACTCATGTGAATCCATATATCACAGATAAGCAGATGCAGAAGCAGCCCATTTGCAGTGTGAGAGAAGAAAAAAGGATGAAGATGTCTACACAATTGCAGATAGAGGATGGAAAGTCTACACAATTTTCCAATTCCTAGTTCCAGTATCTTCTAAGCCTGGGTATAATTCTGCAGCTGGATTCAGAGAGACACCTCTATAACCTTAAACTAAATCATCCCATTTCAGCTTAAACCAGCTTGAGTTAGTTTCACATATTTGGAATCCAGAAAGTCCAATTTAGGAATCCATCACCTGAACTTACAGAAAGTAAATTATTTGATAATTTTATAACCCACCCTTCATCCCCAATATGCTAGCACCCCGCTAGCAAAACCCTTTTAAAATGGTCATGTCCACTCTTCCCTTTGTTTATTCATACTCTGTCTTCATCTTCTTAGGAAGTCTTTACCATTTTCCTTTGTACTTGTCTCACATAAAAATTAGTTGTTTCAGAGAATACAGTCTTGAGCTGTAAAAGCTACGGAATCCATTTGCTATCTGACCCTGCACACATCTTTGGGCATCTAGATGCCTAAGTACGATTCGATGATTCTAACAAGTCTGCCTGCCAGTTTCACTTGCTAAGCAAATGTCAACAACCTTAAATGCTTGTGATACATATACTACTAAAGAAATAATATTCAGATGGAAAAGATATATGGCATGGCAACACTCTGAATAGGGGAAGACATATAGGAAACGTATAGGTAAAAACGTCTTGACTTAGTGCTTGTTTGCATCAATCATAAGGAAGATCTTGCAGTGTGGCAATTCCCTATCCAAGATCCCAGTGAGGTCTTGTATTCCTTTGCAGCTGCCAGGGGAATTGGAGGATGTGACACACACTCCATGGGAAAACAGCCCAGAGTTTAGGAAAAAAACACACACTACCCAACTGTCACATTTCCTAAATCACTCATGAATATTTCCATATGCACTAACAGCCAGATTATTTCAAGTATGCCCCATCTTGTCTACCACATCAAGATTTACAAAAAAAAAGAGAAGCTGAGGATGTGGGTGGAAGTGGGAGAGAACATGTCCCCTGGGCCAGTAGCCTGAGTTCACAAGTTTAACATTTCCATTCTAGCCCCATAGCCAAATATCAATCTTTTCCAATCCTTCTGCAAAATAAATAACAATATCTAAAACATAAAAACACAGCCTCTTTATTTTCAGACCAATCCTTCAGCAAAATAAGCCTTTGGGAGAATAAGAGACCTTCGATTTTGCATCTAAAATAGACACTCTGGCTACCAGGAATTCTGTGTTTGACCTAGTCCCAACCACCACAGATGCAGTACAAACTAAGAAAACATTTTTCATTCTTCACTGCAAAAGGAGCAGAATTCCCTAGCATTTCTGAAGGTTTTATAAATCAGGAGAGCAGATACCAGAATGGTGAAGCCTGACACATAAAAGGGTGTTATAGAAATAGTCAAGAATTGGTAATATAAGATTGATGGAAAATTTATTATTTTAGCATATGGGGAATTGCCAGAATATATATTAAAATCTAAGTATGATATGTAAAAATGGGTGGGTGGGTGGAATCTGCAGAATTCTAGTCTGAGGTAAAAACACTCAGTTCTCTGCTTCAGTCTGCTCATTTTTCCCCGGGGTAATATGCAAGAGTTCAGTCTGTGACTCCAAACACATGGGTTTGGTTTGAATTCCAGCTTAAATTCCCCTTGTTATCCGTGACCCCTGAGCAAAATTCTCAGCCTGTCTTAGTCTCTCTGTACTGTTCTGTGATATGAGGATGATAATCCTCACTTTACTGAGTAGCACTATAAAGATTTGGAGAGACCATTCTATAGTGCATTAACACAGTACCGAATGCAGAGTAAGCATTCATACATGCTAGCAAGTCTACATTAATATGTTTGTGTACTTAAAACAAAATGGAAGAAGGAAGTGAACCCGATTTGACCAAAGTCATAACTGGATTGTAAAAGACATTAGACATTAATACTACTCAGGAAACCTATAGCCTTGCATTATATTCCGGTTCCTAGAGTATCCTTCCCAGAGTATATTTGAGATGAGAAAATACCCCCCTTTTTAACCCCCTTTTCCACTGAGGTATGCTAACCGTTAAGCTGTTGTGTCTGTGGCAATTCTGCCTCTTGACCCTCTACCCCTCTTATCTCCCCCCATGCCATCCTTGTCTATCCTCATCTACTACCAGTATTGACACATTTTATCACCTAGGAAAAGCAATGGAAAGAACTGGCATTTACACACTTGATGCCTCTCTGGCCTGCCTTGCTGAGATGCACCATTTCACAATCCCACAAACCCATGAATGGGAACCCTTCATTTAACTCACTGGGCACCCAAAAGAAAGGGAAAACAATGAAAAAAAAAAAAAAGGTCATCAATATTGGGAGCTTCTTATTTTCCAGGTAATAAGAGCTTCCTCTGCATTGTCTCTTCCAATATCCTAAACAATGCCACCCAAAGATCCCCTTGTTCTGAATTTGAGAATTAAATTAAACATCTCAATAATCCTTTTTTTTTTAAACGAGATTTCAGTATCATTCCATTTTAAAGATGATGAACCTTGGGTCCAAAGTCAAACAGCTCATGAGAAGTAGAACCTAGTTTTAGATTCAGTCTAACTACAGAATAGGAGCTGTTCAATTCTGCCACTGGAGAACTTTAAAGAAATGGGAGGCCCAGAGAACTTAGCTATTTATTCCAGGGAGATACAATGTATATCTTTCAAACTGGAACAATTATAGGGTAACATTTAAAAAAGGAGAATTTATTCAGGACAGACTATATCCATACATGTTTAAGGAAAGCACACAACACACACACACACACACACACACACACACACACATCCACAGGGGAAGATTAATCAAAGAAGTTATTTGAAGGATATAAATATTGAAGTTTTAATATTTCAGTTCATTATTTGTGACCTGCTTCTGCCACATAAGAGAGGAAGAGAGAGAATCTTCCCCGTAGGTAAGTTATCTACTCCCTCCTCCCTGCCTCAGTTCAAGCTGTCTCACTACCTAAACGGGGATGACAATGAGAATGATGATGTCAGTGATAACAATCACTACAACAAAAGCTACCATTTATTGAAAGCTTACTTTGCGTCAGAACTTGTACTAGGAGTTTTATGTGCATGAACTCATTTAATGGTCAATGGCAATGAGGAATAATAGTAACTGGTCGTCTCATTTTATAGACAATGCATCTGAGATTTAAATAGGATAAGTAACATATTTAAGGTCATACATGCGATAAGGGGCAATGATGGGAGCAACTGCCAGGAGTCATCACCTCTGTGTATCGTATGTTATATACTTCACTGTCCTTACCATCCTCTTCACCTAATGCTGGGGTTCTTGAACTTCAGTGAACATCAGAATCACCTGGGCAGCTTGTTAAAACAGACTGCTGTCCCCACTCTCTGTTACTCAGTAAGTCTGGGGTAGGGAGAGCATGAGAACCTGCATTTCTAACAAGTTCCTCAATGATGCTGATACTGCTGGGCCTAGAACCATACTTTAAGAACCATTCATGTAATAAAATCTTTCGTGTTTTTGCACCTGCCAATGGGAGAATATTAGTACCAAACTCATAAAAATCCAGGGAGTATTTAAAAACTTAGTGGATACTGGGTGTGGTGCATAAACAACAAATCTTGGAACACTGAAAAAAAAAAAAAAACAACCAAAAAACTTAGTGTATAGAAATTTCTTAGAACTAGCAACCCAGGCAGAGTAAATGATCTACACATTCTGGTGTCGGTCATTATTGTTGTTTTTCTTGATTAAGTTCAACCTCAAATTTTTTAAATAATCTAACGAAAATATTTTTCCTTTCTACATCTTAATATTGCCTTTATGCCACTGCATGATGGCACAGTGATTACATTTACTCTATGGTGCATATACAGATATTTAACTTTCATGATATATTGCCAACACTATAAGGCAGCAAATAAATGCTAATTTATATTGTTTTCCTATCTTCCATAGTGCCTAGCACAGTGCTTCATGAGCATTTATTAAACTGTTTATTGCTTAATAATGAAATTATTCAAAAGCAGAGAGTGTATCTAGAAGAGATTTAAATTATACTATTAGAATCAATTTAGCAGAAGATTTAGTAAGATCCCTTAGGTCTCCTGATTCAGAGTCTAATGCCAGCCCTCAGTTTGTTGCACAGACCTAGATATAGCCATGGAAGAGGAGATAAACAGCCAATGTAATTACAGTGACATAATGGTTACACTTTTATAGCTGAGGGGAGCAACAAATAGGATTTTAAAAATCAAATTAAAACTGTCATTCCACAACATTAAGTTTCCAGAATTTTCATTTTTTAATATTAATGATTTTTTTCTTCAAAAAGGAACAAACAATGCTAATTCTACTGCTACAATACTGTTAATGAAGAAATAAAGAATAATTTATCATTGCATAATTAACACAGTACAGTTAAGCATGTTTTAATGATTTTGTATAATGGCCTCTCATAACTAGATGATACTTGTTAGTCGTAGTGGAGAAAGAAAACTATCCAAGGAATCATTAATGAAGATGGATAAACTGACCAGGTTTTTTTTTTTATACAAAGTGTTTACAAGATTTCTTGGTGTATTTTGGCATTGTTTTATTCCTGAGACTGTAGGTGACCAGATGGTTAATAAAACATTTTTACTGATTCAAGAAATGAAAGGCTAAGGAATAAAAGGATAAGAATGCAGCCCATGGAAATCAACAGGCTTTCTTCTTCTTTGCTTCCAAATTGTACCAACTCTTAACTTTGCAGGTACGTGAAATTTTGAAGGTAGTAGAACACTGTTATCTTTAGCCATCTATAACACCTTAACATCATCAGAATTAATGAAGAATGTATTGAGATTTTCTGTTTAAAGCATTTTAGGGGCCAGGAAGTAAGGAGAGAGGAAAAAAATCAAAGAAGATGAGTTAAAGATGGTAATAAACATGATCTTATAGCTACTCTTTCTTTTAATAGTTACCAAAGATAGATTCTTTGAGTTATTAAATGTTATATCTATAGAAAACCCTGAAAAAATTTCAATATCTACATTCAATCGAAGGAGGTGCATATTCACATTTTTAGTTATTATGGGGTAGGGGAGTGATGAGATGGGGTGGACAAAGTTACATTTTGCCCACTGGAGAGGTTTAAAACAAGTGACCTACATGGCCATATCCAGCCTGAAGATACATTTATTTGACTCACATATTACTTATATCATATTTTAGCCAGTGTTCAACATATGTAAATTGAGAAAGTACACTTATATATCTTTTTAGCTGCTCTTTAGAAAGCAGATCATTTAGCAACACTGAACCCATAACACACAATCTCCAGAACAGTGTTGAGGGCTGTCCCCTTTTAGCAGGGACTTATGTTCCCAGTTCTCTAGTTTTATGTATTCTCTGCTGTCTGACACTCAATTCTATTTCATCATTTACATTACCTGCTTGACTCCTGTTGACATCTACATTTTTTACCCGGAGCTACTATATGTCTAGCACAGTGGTTCTCAAAGCATGGTCCCCAGACCAGTAGCTTCAGCATCAGCTCTGAATTTGATAAAAATATAAATTCTCAGCCCTCAACCAGGTCTACTGATAAGAAACTCTGGAGATAGGACCCACCACTCTGTGTTTAGCAAATCCATCAGGTGATTCTAAGGCCCATTTAAGTTTGAAAATCATTAGTCTAACACATTCCTCTTGCATATCCAAGCCTTAAGATGCTTTATTCTTGGCTTGCTTTCCTTTCCAGAAACCTGTGAAGGATCAATAATAGTGGGGACATTAGCAAAACCCTTTTTGTTCTTGTCAGTTGTAGCAGTATTTCCATTGCACAAATTGAAACAGAGGGACAGAGAGTAGTCTCATGAGTAAAGCCACAACCCTCTATTGCTTAGGTTTTCTGTATTCCAGTCGAAGTTTTAACAGAGATTTACAGTGATCAAGTTCCATCCATATCTATACATATTTCTAAATGGCAAAGTGTTTTTGTGACAGAAGGAAGCTAAGGGAGGAAGGAAGAGCCTATTTTTGATACCATGGAATTGCAAACCCCAAGACAAAAATGTTTTGTAGCACTTCCACATCACTTCACCTACCTCCTCATAGGCTAAACACGGATCCAACAGTAGGGGATGACACAAGAGCATGGAGAGCACAAGGATGGTTCATTTGGGAGACAACAACACAACAGACTGCCACAGTGTCTGATCACATCTATGAGCAGCTGAACTGACATCAGCAGTCACATTTCTCTGTACTTTTTATTACATTAGAAAATTTAGGGGGTGCCTGTGTGGCTCAGTGGATTAAGCCTTTGCCTTCAGCTCAAGTCATGATCTCAGGGTCCTGGGATCAAGCCCCGCATCAGGCTCTCTGCCCAGCGGGGAGCCTGCTTCCCCCTCTCTCTCTGTCTGCCTCTCTGCCTAGTTGTGATCTCTCTCCCTGTCAAATAAATAAATAAAATCTTCTAAAAAAAATTAAGCTCTATTTTTTTACGGGTTTTTCATTTGAATTTTATTTGCAGCTTAACACATTCCTAACTGGTATGGACATTGCATCCACCATATACATGAAAAAAGATAAAAATTTGCATACAAAAAACATATAAAATATACTATCTCCAAATTATGGTTAGTAAAAGACTACAGCATTTCCTCTTTCTTTTCTTAAAATTATCAGTATCAAGTTTCAAAGGGCATTCTTAATCTCTTGCTTTGTGAAATATGGAAAACAAATGAGTATATGCCTCTCTTCGCTGTACCTTGGCTCACAATTTCATTAATTTTGACCATATAAACTCTTAGCCTTCATCTTTCAAAATGAGATAGTATAATCTTGGGAATCCGTATAAAAACTTATTCTCACAGATCTTAACTATTACCCTTTTTTGGATCTTTCCTAGCTCCTTTTTGTCATTCTTGACAATTCTTAATTACTACATTACATTGTATGTCTGTGTACTGTGTATGTTTTCCACTTTATTTATGACATATTTACATCCCACTGGTCCATTGAACTATAGCAAAAACTTGAGGAAAGAGTTTATGATTGCAAACCCTTTCTTGACTCATTTTCTAATACTTCTTGAGTTTTCTTTGCTTAATTTTCATTTTTGTATAATGAAACTCTGCACTTTTTAAAGTTGCCTGGTTGCTTTGTTTTGTTTTGCCTGAATTAATTTGGCATTTAACCCCGAGAAAATATTAGATACTTATGATTTGTATCTAATTAATCTAATAATTAATAGATTTTATTTCTCAAGTACTTTTCTTTCCAAATAATTCATTCCTCACTGATTCTTGTCCTAGCAAAACAAATTAGGATATGACCAAACTCTTAGCTATAGGGATATGTGTTGCAATCCTGTTTAAAATAACCAAGTGTTTGGAGGCAACTGGTTATCCAAAAATAGGAGAATGAATTAACCAATTATAATACCTCACACAATACAGTGTTTTGCAACCTTCAAATAGAATGCAATGTTATGTATCTGTATGTATAGTTAGTGGAAAAAAGCAGGGTACAAGGCATTACATAGCATCTGATCTTATTTTATGGTGGGGTAATAAAGGAAAGTTGTATTATCTTTTTTGCATATTCTATTTTATCTATATAACCTAATTTATGATATAGTGCCTTAAGCTCTTCCATCAAAATCTTGATCTATATGCCTGTCAAATAGAAAGATCCCATCTCAGCATGATGATGCATGAGAAAGAAGCACAATTTTTAACTCTGAGAGTATTGAAGAAAAATGTAGGTATCTTTACTGAAATGTTTTCAGAGTATATGGAAGGATTAATGGAAAATTGCATCTCACAATATTCAGCAAACCTCCTTATCTTTTCACACAGGAAAACTTCCTAAAAGTTGCTTTACCAGTTGATCTCCCCCAAATCTCACACCAGATAGCAGCTATTCTACTTCCTCTTTTCTTTCCCCTGGAGCCCTTCAAAACTTCTCTCCCTACCTCCCTGTTAGCTTTTTTCTTTTCCTAATGTCCCTTTCTCTTCCTAGCTACTTTTTCACTAAGCAAATCAATCTAAATACATTGTTCTCTTTCTCTTTAGTCTACTTTTATCTCCACAAATTTTGATAGAGAAGCAGTCCAACAAAAGACCTCCCTTAACAACATGGCAGAAAGGGGACAGGAGGACAAAGAATAAATTGCACTGGCTCTTCAACATCTGTATTATACTTTACTAATGGTCGTCATATTACATTATACTTTGAGGTTAATACAATACTTTTAGTCCTGATTACAACTTCTATAGACATCTATTACCTTCATAATCAGTTTAAAAAAAAAAAAAGATAAAGGCCAGCAGCAGAAATTCCCTGGCAGTTTCCATTATTCCCACTGTTCTCTCTGTTAAGGGAAGCACCCATCATCTCCACCCTTTGTTTCTTTGCTTTGGATCAGTTACTCTTGACAAAGCATGCTTGACCAATGTATTTTATTTCTCAAGCACTGGAGAGTTGTTTTAACTCTGCAAAGTTTTAACTCACCCTTTGACAAGGGTCACTAATCCGGAATGCCTATCACATTTGTAGCCAGGGACTATAAGAATACCAAAACCACACAGACAATATGTAGCTCATTCACTTGTGTCTCATGCAGTGCAAGTGGGCCAGCTCCAGAAAACACACCCAAAGGTACTTCATCACATATAAGGTGGGCACCACTTAGCGTAGGATCACATCCAAAAACTGAAAACCAAAGCCAAAGCGAAAGCCAAAAGAATGCATAATGAATGGGAATAAAGATCATTTAACAAAACAGCAATCACAAGCCTCATCAAGTTTCCCAAGACATTTTAGGGAAGTACCATCAAAAAGTCATTGTTTCCAAATATCTCTTTAATAATTCTGAGTTCCAAACAATTCTGCAGAGAAACAAAGTTGTGATAGCATGTGTCTCAATGGCATCACCATATATCTAATGAAGAACAAAGCACAAAGTAAAAATAAAACTTAAATCACATCAAATCTCAACTTTCAAACACAGGTACCTCAGAGATACTGTTTCATTTAAATCAACACTGACATATTCAACATTTGCTAGTTGGAGGTTTTTGCCTTAACTGAAATAGCCTATAGTTTCTTGTTCTCTCAAAACACTTTTACTTCTTGTAAGGGGACAACCCTCAAACAAATGAAGCTATAAACATCAAAGCAGCAAGTAATTGAAATGTATTTGAAATAGAAAGAATTTATAAGTGCCAATGGTTTGCATAAAGCTCATAGAAAAACATACCAAGAAGAGAAGGCGGATGGGACTTTATAGTTAGCTTGTCATTCCCAATTAACACCAATTCCCTAAACCATTTCATTCATTCTTACAAAGATAAGTGCTTTTAAATGGGAAACATGCCTTAAAGAAAGAACACGGCTTTTAGCAATCACCCTTTGGAAAGAGGACCTTCATAATGGTATAATTTTTGATACATTAAATAAAAGTCCTCATTACAATCATCCAGTAAAAAAAGGATTTTAGTCTTTACTTTATTCTAAATGTGGAAAATACAAAGAAAGTTTGCCATTCACGAGTTTGTAATTTGCAAGTGTCAATAAATAATATTATTAAAATTCTTTTAAGGTCTCTCCATTTCTTCTGCAATTTGTCAGACCTACGGACTATGATTTTGAGTTCAGAGCTCAAAACACCAGAAAAAGAACTTTCATAACACACAATATTTAACTACATTGAATGAACAAAAATTAATGATTTCTTAGTAGGTAGAAATGATTTCTTATCACATAGGATAAAATCTAAACTCACTTGTTCCCACCGCCTATGAGGAACTAGTTAATCTGTCATCTTCTGTTCTCACACCATCAGTCATAGTGACTCCACTCTGGACACAAGAGTCTTCTTTCTGTTTCTTGACTCAGCCACGGACAGTCTCTCACAGTGCATTAGCACTCGCTGCTTCCTCTACCTAAAGGGGTCTGACCTCAGAGCTTGGTATGGTGGCCCTTAGACTCCTCACCCTTTGGCTCTCAGCTCACATGCCCCTTACACAGAAAGACCTTCCTGGATTGCCTTTTCTAAATTCAACACTCACTCATTACTTCCTTTCAGATAACCTTTTTAAAAAAATTATTATTTTTTTTAATAAACATATAAACATCGCCCCAGGGGTACTGGTCTGTGAATCACCAGGTTTACACACTTCACAGCACTCACCATGGCACATACCCTCCTCAATGTCCATAACCCAACCACCCTCTCCAGATAGCCTTTTATTATTATTATTATTATTATTATTACTTCATCAGCAGCAGTCATTATTCTCCCTAATTAACCCACTTGTTTTTTTCCATTTGTTGCTGAGATCTTCCCATTTGGGGTGGGGGAGAGGGGAGTAATGTAACTTCCATGGGAGGAAGAGTCTTATATTTCCCAATTCCAGTAAATACTCGCAGACTGCATGAGAGAAGGTAGAGAAATTTAAGACAAGGGCTGGTTAATCGGCTGACCCAGATAGAATCTACCCTATCCTGGAAGTAGGATAGCTAGATGAAGGAATGACTGACACAGATGCATAATAGAGAGCTTCCATTTCATCTCCATGTGGAGCACAGCAGGGAGGAGAGCCCTTTCTCTGTGCATTCAGCACTAAACATGGTTCTGACACAAATGGCTTTCTTCCTGAGCTTTGTTTGAAGACTTTGAATGAGGCAACTCTTAGGTGGGAAAGATCTGAAGAAGCAGATGTTCCTGAAACTGCCCTTTCTTTCTTGTCACTCTTTCTCTCCCTGGTTCTGCACACTTTCACTGTGATCCTTGGAAGCTCGTAAGTTCATGGTCACCATGCCAGCTGATCTTTAGGAGTGTAAACTGTTCTCTGGTTAATTCTTACTGAAGTATAGAACATGTCTTTTCTTTTCCCTATATGTCAATCAAGCAACTTGTACTAAAAATCTCAGAGAAAGGAAAAGCAAGAGATAAAATAATTTGCCAACTTTATTTTAAATTGATTTGGCAGGCAATCTTTAAATGTGCCTATCCAAGTTCCTTTCCCTTGTATATAATTCCATCTGAGGGATAAAAAGTAGACATCATGGTCATATCAGAATCTTCAAAGTTTCATCTTGCAATAAATTTAGATTGTTGTTAATTCTAGACTATCGATTTGAGGCCAGGCATTCCACAAGCATTTAAAGAGCACCAACTATATTCCTGAGTAAATGTAAACTGTGTGGTTCTTTACGCACAATGTAATTTAATGCTAAACAGTGCTTATAGCTTGGGGAAAGGCATAAATAATAAAGTTTTAGTTAAAGAGCACCAATTAACTATGCACTAAACATGGCCCTAGACACTGCATAATTGACAAAATTGGGGGAGAGGATATAACGCATTATTAACATATTAATCATCATAATGAAACTATTACTATCATCACAGATGCTAAAACATCATTTAAGAAAACTCGACCTCTACCCTTAGTTTTAAATATATATATATTGAGAAATAAGTTTCAAGAGTTATTTTAGCATACAAAATTGTTAAGCTTTTAATTTATTACTTCTACATTTAAAATAATTTAATTTTCTTGACAACTTTGGAAAGGAGAATTTTCATTTTATTTTGTTTTTCTCACAAAGATGTCAAATCTAAGCCTCAAAGAGGTTAAGATACTTAACCAAGCATACAAAATTATGAAGTCAAAAACAAGGACCCCAACCATGTCCACCTAACTCCAAAAAACATGTTTTTGTATTCATCAGGTTGCCTACATGATCATGATATAAACAAGAATAGGTAATATTATACTGAACTGCACTTCTTTCCAGAGAGCTATGACATTTGCGGTCAGAGTTAAGCATCCATCTGAACATATGTAAAATACTTGGGAGAAACTGAAATGATGTAAGCGTTCACTTGACATGACGTGTTGTTAACACAACACCTACGGAAGAGTAATCTAAAGGCAATAATCGGATTGTGTTGAGGGTGCGTAGAATAAATGTTCGGTTGAACCAATCTAGCAGAGATCACTAGTTGCTGGCCTTTCTTCAGGTTCTCCTCTTCTGCCTCAATGCACAACTAGATTATCTTTCACAGTTTCCTTTGTAACTAGTTGTGACTGTATAATTGAGATCTACCAAAAGAAAGGGAGCAGAAGTGATATGGATCCTTTCCAGGCAAAACCATAAAAATCTTTTAGATACTCCTTTTTCTGCATAATAGGCCAAAATGAAAGTGATCTTGGAAGATACATGTTGAAGATGGCAGAGTTTTTATCAGACTGGGTCTTTTCTTCCCCCAGAACAGTGTGAAAGAAAACCACCCACTGCTAGTCACTTGCCTACTATTGTTATTGAGGAATAAATGATGTCTTCGAGCTATTTTACAACAGTAGCTGGCCTACGTTAACAAATACAATGAGATTCCATCATACTTGTTGAACTATATCGAAGGCTAATATTTCCCCAAGCTTTGGGCTCAGCATCTCCTCCTCCTCCTCAATACCTTTCTTTATCACCTTTGGCACTTCTATTCTATAGCTTTCTCAGGATCTCCAAAGTTTTCCCTAACCTCACAGAGGATATTTCATAGACCTCTAAAATTTCCTCTTTTGTGTTTCAGAAGCATGGAGCAAATTAACCTTGTGAACTCTTACTTGAGCAGATGCCAGGAAAACTCCATCACACTAGACCCTGAGAAAAGGCCTGACCTTGGCCCTGAATACATTTTTCTACCTTGTTTAGCTTTCCTGAGCAATCTTCGTTGAGAATTTTTCTGTATTTCAAGTGTAGATGATGTTTTTTTATCTTTTGTGATTCTAAACTGAGATTTACCCAGGCGCATAGTAGGTATTCAAGTATTTATCAAATATTATTTATCCTTTAGTTCCTCAAGAAGACAGATAAAGTTCCAGTGTTACAGCTTTGCACATTGAGACAACATTATACCCAAAGCAAGCTAACAAACGAAATCTCGAAAGTTTACACAATGGGAAAAGAAGTATATTGCCTCACTGAACTACGGTCCGAAGTCAATATGATTTTCTTAATCAAACTGAAAAATCTCACAGGTAAAATTCACCTTTTATTAGGATGAGGTATGTCCAGATGCTGAGCCATTTTTGGGAACTGGTGGAGAATGCAAACTGGATATCATAAATTTGCTCAAACTGGTTAATCTGAAAGCAGTGAGAGAGCCTTACCTCGTGTCCGTTCCTCATTAAGAAAAATTAAACAGAATACTCCTCATTGGCCCCTCCCAATTCCAAGTGAATGAAGGACAGAACGACAGTAAAATCCTCATCTAAAAGCATAGCACATATATAGTATTAGATATTCGCATGCATTTTCGTTGTTTTAACCCCTACATTTTTACACTAATGTTTGGGTTTGTGGATTTCCCTATAGAATAGTGCTGTTTCATTGTTTTACTCATATAATTTTGGGCACTATCACTTTTCTTGAATTTAGTTATTTTTTTGAAACCAAAGAGCCTCCTCAACTGAAAGCAATTGCAAATATACAGCCAGTTCTCGTGCTTCTATTGCTCCATGGACACACGGAGCTGGACCTCAGAATTAACTTTTACAACATACTCCTTTTCCTTCCAGATGCCATAATCCTTCTGAATATATTCAGAATATAAAGATTCTAATCATCAGCACTGTTTCCTATTCAGGGATTTATAACACCTACAAGCTGAAGTTGTATCCATAGAGAATGGTCCCCATTCTACTTTGATTTGTCGAAGTTTATTCTTCTTCAAAAGAGAGAACCAATTTGCCTCAATATATCACCACATGGCCAAATAAACTCAAAACTGTCCAATCAACATAACCTCTCAAGCAAACAAACTAGGAATGGGACTCATGAAAGAAATATGGTTGGCATTTACATCTATCACTACACATCTCAGAAGCTGTTCACTAAATCTATTCACTCAGCAGCATTCTTAGATGCTAAAATTTTTGTATTGAGATGCACAATACGACAATCAAATAACAGGTCAACACAGTAAGCTTTTACAATGCAACAGCTTTTCAGCAAGACACGTTTCTCTCTGTACAGGGACTTGCCACAGTGCAGGAACAAGTGGAATGGAATGGTCTCGTATTTCAGATCAGAAAGCAGAAGTGTGCAATACATGTCAGACTCCCCTCACATAATACTTCCATCAAATAAAACCATCTGGATGGCATACTATGTATCAATGCTGTGCAAAAGAATATAATGGGAGCCACAAATGCAAGTCACACATATAATGCTACATTTTCTGGTGGCCACATGAGAAATTTAAAAAAGAAACAGGGGAAATGAATTTGAAGAATGTATTTGGTTTAACCCAACACATCTCAACTACAATAATTTCAACATGCAATCAATATTTTAAAATTTGTTAGTAAGTTATTTTGCATTCTCTTCATTCGCACTAAGTCTATAAAACCTATCGTGTATTTTATACTCACAGTGCATCTCAACTTGAACTAGCCATATTCCAAATGCTAAAAAGCCACATGTGGCTACCATATTGGACAGTCAACTTTATGTCTGGGAACTTCATGTGCTACTTTCCTGGAATGATCCTCATTACCACTTAATCCTCTACTTAGTTAGCCCTATCCACACTCAGAGCTCAGAATTATTTACTCAACACATATTTATTAAGTGGACACAATATTTCAGGCAGCACTCTAGAGTCAAAGATAAGGAATGGACAGGATAAAGTCTCTCTTTCAAAGCATGGAAGTACCAACAGTTACCCAGAGAGGTCTGGCCTGATTCCTTGATAGGACTGGTCTCTCTATCATATGCCATTATTGTGCAAACTCTTCCTTCACAGGATGCTTCCCAATTTAAATCATTTGCCAAATATCAACCTTAAAAGACAGTTAGGATCCATGAGAGGAAGCATAACGTCTATTCACTGCTGCATCTCAAAGCCGCCCCAGCGCACTCTGTACCTTGCAAAGAGTTGATGTGCAAAAATACTTGTAGAACATAAAGTGGAAAGAAGGGAAAAAGGAAGGAAGGCAGGAAGGAAGGAAGGAAAGAAGGAAGGAAGGAGAAAGAGAGAAGTGGAGAGATATACACTGGTAGAAAGTGAGGCAACTCTATCAATGATGTTCATTAGCTAAATGGCACAGCTAGCTGCCATAATTCACCATTCTCTACCCTATTTATATTTAGCCCTTTTTGACTCCTCCCAAGCTCCACAGAACTGGTTACTTTATACCTTGTATTTCATCTGCTATTTTCCTGGATTTACTTCAACAATGCTTGAAGTTGTGTCCTAAAGACACATATGAAGGGGTTATATATTTTCTAGCCACACCAGTAAATTTCGAAAACATTTTTATCTAGTTTATATTATATCATATGCATTCAAAAGAAGCTAGCTCACTCTCACCACTGTCATCTTGCCAAGGATCAGCAGAATGGTTATAAGCGGCTCACACCTAGCTCTAGTTATAGAGATAAGCTGCTATTTCCTTCCAGTGACCTATTCGCTCTTTACTGACTTAGTCAATTACCAGAATTTCTTTTTAGGTCAGTGATTTATTCATTATTGTTTGTTGATGGTATTGTTTTTTGCTAGAACATATCATATATGCATATTAGGCACTTTCAATTTTATGTATTAGTCAAAAACTTCAAAACATTTTATGACATATGTTGGGTTGTTTCATCTCTGTCCCCTAAATCCATAGTTTACTCATTGCCTCATTTATGTCAACAATCTATAGATTCAGCTAAGTTGGCTGATGATGAAACTCTTTGCAGAGCTCTATTCCTAACCTTTCTCTAGGAAGGTCAGGGGTTTTTGAAGTGTGGTCCAGGTACCAGCAGCACAGCCATCACCTGGGAACTTGTTAGAAATACATATCTTCAAGCATCTCCCCAAATCCGAGAATCTGGGGATGGGGCCCAGCAATCTGTTGTTTTATGGAGCCCCGCAGGGGAGTCTGGTGTACAATCTGATGCAGAGTTTAAAAAGCACTGCTCTCAGCCAACCTCTCACCCTGTGCTAGGGTATAACATTATCAGAAACAGAAGTGAATTAGCCCACTGGGCACTCAGTTTTGGAAATGAAATAGGGTTTCATGATAGAGAAGTGTGTTTAGAGAGCATATTTAAATCTTGGAATGATAAAAAAAATAAAACTATAAACTAAAATGAAATATACCAAGAATGGCACAAGCATTTAAAAAAAAAAGACTTAAACTCTTAAATTGAAAATCCATCAAATTTCATTGTAAAGAGGAAAAGAAGTCACTGGGGCTATTTTAAAATCTACAACATTTCTGAAGTCAGATTCCAAGTTGTCTTTCAGTTTTTGTTTATAGTATTTTTAGATCTCCCTCTGCATGCTATGTTTTCTATTAGACATACTGCCAACTTTTTGTATCTGTCATCTGGTTTTGAAAATGAGGTTTCTCATCATTTTTTAAGCATTTCACCATTTCAATTGTCACACTAATGCTCGGTACATCTGGAAGTTCCTATGATAGGATGGATTTAGAATCTACATTTAAAAGCGTGTCAAATAATTACCAATATTTAATTTCATGTTCCTTCAGAAAAAAAAAAATCCATTAGAGGTTCTACAGCTCTTCTTCCGTGCCATCTCCTAAATTAAAGTTCATATTAAAATGACTAGATTCTAGGATTTCTCAGGCTTTACATTTTCAAATTTAAATTCAAAAAAGCAGAAAGAACTGATATGGAATGAGGTGATTTATCCCAAGGGTTTGTTCTTTTTAACTATAAGCTAAACCGAGAATCACAAAGGGGAGGGGAGGGGAAGAATCACATGAGTCGGGCTGGCATCTTCATGTTATTTTTGTATGTGATTACATATTGCTTTGGGGTTTCTATTTCAAGCACTAGTCATTTATTTTTTCCTCCAATACAAATACAAGAATACAAGTGTATTCTTGATGACTAGGATATTGTTCTAATTATTTTTAATAAAAATCATTTGGCACCCTTGAACTTTTACAGTGTTTCTCCAAAAGGTTCAAACTATTAAACAGAAGTATCCTTCCATCCCCAAACTGCAATATAACTTCAGAAAGTTAATTAATGTCACGTCTGGAAGGACTAGGCTGTGAAAGCGGTTTAGGATGGTAGCAAAGAGCATAAACTTGGGAGTCAAATTGCACAGGTATGGATTCAGCTCTGCCACTTACTTGCTAGATGACCTTGAGCAATTCCCTAAACTCTATGTCTAAAATTCATCATCTATAGCAAGTGTGTGGAAATTTATCTAGCTCTGGAATTACTGTTAACAAGGATCAAATAAATTAACTCGTGTAAAGGGTCTATCTTGACGCCTGACACATAGTTTCAAATACTTATGGATATGATTTTATTAATTGGTTCATCTCTGAAATGATGCCTTGATAAGAAGTTCTTTCACCACATATTGCATGGAGCCCTGGATGTGGTGCATAAACAATGAATCTTGGAACACTAAAAAAATAAAATAAAAATTTTAAAAAATGTTCTTTTAGTTAAGGACAAGTTTATTAATACTTGTTGTCCTGGTGCTAGCTGATTTTCCATAAACTTGTCAAAGTGAGTGATGGATAGGTTGCTGGACAAATTAGTGGGTGGGTCCAAGATTAGAGCAGGGAGCTTTCTTGAGAAGTTGAGGATAAGAAGTACCAGCAATCATCTATTCTTATCCACAGGAAGCCTCCACTTGCTCCCCTCTACCATATCCCACATCTCCAACACAAAACTACACTCCATTATACATACATGGGTAAGCAGAAAGGTCCCCTCTGCTCAGGAATCTGAGGGCAACATGCAGTTCTCTCCTGACTACCTCTCCACCTAACAGACAAAGGGTGCCTTGTTACACCACGTGGAATGCTTGCCTTTGCTCGTTTGAAAACACTACCCTTGTTTTAACCCATGATATGTATCAGTTTAACTTAGTCATTACACCTTTTATTTTTCTTCTTAAATATATAGATATTTAGATATATATTTTTAATATCATAATATGGAAACATGATAAAATATAATACACTATAAAGAAATATATAAAGGAAAACAGGTGGCCCACAATTGACAATAGTTCAACTTATGATTTTTTGACTTTATGATAGTGTAAAAGCAATACATATTCCGTAAACACTGTACTTGGAATGTTGACTTCTTTTCCTGGGCTAGCGATACACTGTATGATACTCTCTCCTGATGCTGGACAGTGGCAGCAAAGAGCAGCTCCCAGTCAGCCATGCAATCCCCAGGATAAACAACCCATATGCTTTCAACCATTCACATTTTACTTTCAGTATAGTATTCAATAAAATACACGAGATATTCAACACTTAGTTATAAAGTAGGTTTTGTGCTGGATGACTATGCCCAACTGTAGGGTAATGTAGGTGTTCTGAGTACGTTTAAGTGGACTAGGCTAAACTATGATGTTTGGTAGGTTAGGGGTATTAAATGCATTTATATGTTCTATATAATATATAAAAATACATTTAAATATATATTCCCTCATATATTATATATTTATAAACATATATATATATATAAAGTCCATAAAAGCAGTGAACTTCCACTGTAGAAAATACTGTGCATAAATATATGGATATTTCCAATAATTACATATAAAATAATACACTCATGTAAAATTTTGGTAACCCTCTCTACATATATTTATTACAGTCTATAGAGGTAACAATAATAACAATCTTTTCTTTTTCTCTTGAGTCCTAAACTAATTAAGAAGCAGTTAAAAGTTGCAGAGTATTAAATGGGAAAACTTATGTCTCCACTCCCTTCTAGACATAAAAAAGAAGAAATCTTCCATATCCCAGATGGGAAAAGCATCTAGTTCCAGGAACCAGTTTTATCCCTTCCCAACCCCTTGGTGACTTGTCCTTAGGGGAGAAAGACTAACTCATCTAATTGGTGAAAATAGGAAAAGGAAGTGAACAAGGGGAACTCTCTCTCTGGCCATGCCAGAGGAAGCCTGGCATTGTTTGGGTCTACCTATGATGAAGTGCCTGGGTTTCACTGGGGGAAGGGAAGCTCAAGGGGTGACAAAGAGTGTTATGAAGGTGGTATTCTGAGCTCCATTATCTGGCTCTTTCACTGCTGGTTTTTACCTCAGTTTGAGAGAATAGAATGGGGTTACTCTTTGGTCCTTTATATGCCCTTCGTGAGATCCAAATTACTGTTCTACAATATGCCTGTCTCTTAATATGTTGCAATGTTTTCCCATCATTAACTATTCTTTCTTCCATAACACCATCTTTCATTTCTGCTCAACATTTTTATTGTATGATGCCTTACATCCTATTGAGCCAGGCTCTTATTATTAGATAATTGGGATTTTAAAAAATTAAGTTGCTATAATTAAGTTTGTAAATAATACAAACATACAGTATTATTTTTATACCATTCTGTTCATTTACTGTGGATGAATTCTTAAAAGAACACTGGCTAGGTCAACATATGTGAACATATGAAATATTTTTTTTAAAGTACAGTGCAGAGTTGTCATCCAGAAAGTTTAGGTTATTTTATGCTTCCCTTACAAGTCAATGAGAGTACCTGTTTCCTTGAATACTTACTAGAGCTAAGGAATGGAATTAAAACAATGTCATATTTCATTTCTCGAGATCTTACATGCTTTAGGTAGTGGAAAAAAGCCAGGGTGCATCCTTTGTTTGGAAGGCACTGTTTGACTACAGTTTGCCCAAGTGTGAAATGCCATATTTCCTTAAATCAAGTTACCTAATCTCTTGACATTAACAAATATTAGCATTTTAAAACCTGTTTTGAAATTAAGACAAAAGCAAACATCATTGCTAATGTACATCTGAGGGAGGAAGGAGGAAAGAAACCATGGAAACCAGCAGAGGAATTAAAATGGCAAGGAAGAATTAGACACCAGAATAGAACCAGCAATAGGCCAGATGAGGATTTTAATTGGAACCAATTTGACAAGAATTATAAGGTGCTCCTTCGCATTTTTCTTTTTCTTTCTTTCCTTTCAGTCATGCTTTTAGGAACCCTTGATAAATATAACCTCCACTATACTTTCACTTCTCCTAAAACTCCTTAGAAATACTACAGGCAGTTACTACACACAAGCACAGCTCAATTTTTAGGCCACAGGATGGCACTCTGGGTGCATACAAATGATGCAGTGCTACTCTCCCCTTGGGAAAGAGGTTCTCTGTCCCTTGAGAGGTTCTGATAGACATTATTCCTTAGCCCTAACTCAAACTCCAGCACCTATCCATGGGAGGAGGAGTTTCTAGTGACTAAGATTTCTCCATTCCCAAAGCCCAGGGTTTCTCTTGGGTGTTTGTCTCCACATGTCAAACTCTGGCAAGGGGCTTCCTAGAACACCTAACCTCTTAGACTTCTCATTTCCTTGAAGGTTACACCTATGGAGGGTGAGAATTTTCCTCACATGAGCACATCGGAAATGTAACCACTTCAAAGCTTGTGGATCACATAGTAAAAATGCATTTCCATATGGTTGATAGTTCCAAGCACCAAAAATAGCAGTGCTGTTTTTCTTTAAATATAATTAATGTTCTGTTGTGTGTGAGTGAGGTTAACATGGGATAAATGCAGTTGTAGGTAAATCATACAGAATTTTTTTTTCCATATTTGGACAATTAAAGTTGTCCTTATTATTACAGGTATCATCATGATTATTGTTTATCATTAAAATGTGATACAAAAAGAAAAGCATCCCTGAGCTTTAAATGTTAAGACTGCTGATATAATCATCAAAATGTTAAAAGACATAAAAGATGACATAAGTCCCTGGCAGACAAAGTGTACTTAACTAAATCTTTAGTAAAGTATAAATAATAGTAAAAAGATTTAGATTAAAATCACAATAATGATTTCCACTGATGGAAAGAAAGGGGAAGGAGTTACCAGGCAATGATGGGGCATGGGGAATGGATGATAAGGAGACAGTATGGGTGCAAAGTGAACTCTTGTCAAGAAATTACCGGAAAATAATTCAATATTTAAAATAAGACAAAATGATAGGAAGCCTTGAATGCCAAGGTAAGGTTTCTTTAAGACATGCCTCGGGCACAGAATGAAGGCCCTGGGCAGGAATGTTGTATGATGGAGACATGGTTTTAAGATCAATCAGGTACCTGTGGAAAAAACTGGGTTATGAAAAAACAGGTAAAAGCAGAGAGCCTGAAGACACAGAGGTGTGTTAGAAGGATCCTGCAGGTGACTAATGTAACAAGGGCTCAGGCCACAGTGGGGGCAGAGGAAATGGAGAAAAATCTGCAGGTTAGAGAGATACTGGGAGAAATATGGACTGTCCAGGCTAGGTGACTAAGTGACACTGGTAATGCAGCCTTCAAAATCACAACTTCAGATAGCCCAGCATCTTGAATGAACACAACTTCCAATCCTCTCAGCTCACTACAATAACTCTCTGAGCCGATCTCCAAGGACCCATTTTTCTTAGTCTGTAGTCCCCTTCAGGCTTCATTCCTTTTCCTGCTGCACTAGAATAATATCCTCAGAAATAGCCTCAGTTCCCTTGTCCTTCAATTTATTTGGCAAAACCCTGGATAAACACAACTAACCATCAGGTGTTTCCCACTCCTACCGGATCCATGCACATTAACAATAATGGGTCTTACCCAAAAGACAGAAGGATGTAGGTATAAATCCATAAGACATGGTCTTAAAGTATCCAGAAATTTTACTACATTTCTTTATTATCTTCCATCTCTACCCTTAGCAACTATAGTAAAAGCATTTTCACACCTTCTCCTTACTTTTATCTGATCATCTGGTCTCATTCCCTTTAAGAATCTCTAGAAACTGTGAGAAGGGAACTTCATTTCAAATCTAGATACTAACTGGGTCTGCACTCATTTTTTCCCTGCTCTTTTATTACAATGAGAAAAATTTTCTTCCTTCCATTAAGAGACAAAACTTTTACATGTGCACAGGATCTGAGTCCTATTACTCCTCAAAGATTTATCTTTTGCAATTTTGGTCTCACATTCTATAACTGACAGTCTCACTCACACATGAACATAATCTAGAATATCATTCATTTAGTTATCAAAGGTTTGAGGAGTATCTACTACGTATCAGGTGTTCTATATGTCAGGGATAGATTAATTAAAAAGACAAAAGGAAAAAAAAAAACAAGACTGGGGGGGGGGAAATTCCATGGAGTTCTAGTCTCTGCTAGTGCTAATTCAAGTCTCATCTCAAAACAAACAAAACAAAAAATAAAAATAAAACAATCCAATTCCATTACCACAGTTTTCTTCAGCTACCAACCCACACTGAATTCTACATCTAGAAAAATTCCTTCAGAGTTGTGGTGTACATATAATGTACCCACTTTGTCATCGTGCAATCATTTTCAAGCCCCTCAGTCCTGCTCCTATTCCCATCACTCCACTCCATCTCTTCCAGCTCAGGTTTCAAAAGATACATGTTGCTAAATCCAACCACTGCTCTCCAGTCTCCAACTCATTTGACCCCTTGGCAGCCTTTAACTATGTTGTCAATCCTTTCTCCGCCAAACACAGTTCTCTTGACTTCTGTTGTATCATACTCTTGCTGGGATTCTTCCAGTTCCTTTATTATGCCACTGTATGTAATTCTCTCTGTGTGCAATGCTCATTCTTTCTCTTAGTCAGCCTATATGCTTCCTACTCTTCAGGACTGAGTTTACATATCACTTCTTCCAGGAAATCTTTTCTATCTACTTGTTTTAATGTGAACTCCAATTTTTACTTCATGATACCCTATCTGTAACCAGAATCTTTGTCACAAATTTGTATAAGTATGTGCAAATTTGCTTAATGCTTGTAAGGAATAAGACTTTGGATTTTTTTTTTTTTACCATTAAAGTCCAACCTTATATTACTAATCTGTCTAGTAATGGCATTGTATATAATTATATACCTAGTGCCTGATATATAGTATAACAGTAGCTAAATAAATGAACTAGGTATTTCGCTCCCTTTTTATTGGATCATGTTTGAGACTGAATGACAGAGTCAAAAGTAACTCCTTGTCTTTTAGAGTGAGTGAATAAGAAGGAAATTTTCAATGAAATTCACAGTACAGGAAAATTTGGAAGAGGACTTGCTCCAGGAGGAAATACTGTGAACCATGTGGGGAACAGGTTTCATTTGAGCTATCCCTGAAACATCTAAAGGAAAGGTATAGCACACCAATGGAGACATGTGGTTTCTTCTTAATATACACTCTACCCATTTTCCATTGTGTAGAAGCCACAATATTAGTGGTTTGGCCTCCCCTCGAGCAGTAAGCTACTTATGTTACTCTCATTCCCCCTTGTCAGAGATTTGTTTGTGAGCCCAGGTCTAAGCTAATTGGTACAATACATTCATTCAGTGGCAACAGGGCTTGGCTCCAGAATGAATATGAGGCCAAACCCATCAAGAAGTCATAAAGAGAAGGTTTTTTAAGACATATGAGAAAAGTTTTCTTGTTCAAAGAGCAGTAAGAAGAAATGTGCCTTCTCTCCTGCTGAAGGTGAGGGAGGAAGCATATAGCTTTAACTGCTACTGTTGATTATTCTATGCACAGCCAAAGGAAAGCCATGCTGGGGAAAATGCAATGTATATATAACAAACCCAGAAGACAGTAAGAGCCTGGGTTCCTCTGACATCACGGATGGCTGGGTCAATAAACCCTGAAGCCTCTATCTCTGCTATTTCCTGTTATGACCCAATAGGCTTATTAATAATCTATATCCATAATTTTTTCTCTCCTTTTGGGTGAAGACTTTTTAACTGATACACATAAGGCAAAGGCTTTGGAAAATGAGTGGAAGTAAAACTAAGAAAATGGACAAGTTCATTCCAAGAATAGTATCATTTAAAAAAAATAGGGAGAAATGAAGCAACAAATGAGCTAATACTATATAGAAAAAATGCTTAATAATTAGAAAGAATAGTATAAATAGAGACAAGTAGGGCAAAAAATAAAGGCCACCAATCAAAATTACTTTGTTACCTATCCTGTTCTTTAGAGGAGTAATGTTGGTCATATTATTCAATCATATCAGTACAATAGTATGTAAGAGAAGCCCCAGTGCCAGATGTATTTTTAGAGAGAAACCTTAATAAAATTCTAATAAGGAATATCATGAATAAGTTCATTAATTTACCTATGAATAAACATGATGTAACTTTTCTTGTAGTTTTCAACTGTTTTACCACTTATTGAGAGATATCCTTTATTCTAGGTACTTCCTAATCCTGGGTCTAGGCAACATGTCCACCCTCAAATCACTCACAGACTCCTAATAGGGGAGACAGACTAATAAAAGGTATACAACGGTTTGTCTAATCTTGAGACAAGTGTAGTTACAGGTATTAGCACTCTGGCAACCATATTGCCCAATGTTAATGGAGGTGGGTCACATGAAGAGAGTCTGGAGGAAATAATGCCTGAACTCTATGTCTAAGGAAGAATAGGCAAAGGGGAAAGCAAGTTCTTGGCAGAAGGAACAAACCCAGTGAAATGAGAGATGCGTAATATAGCTCTGGGGTATGAAGTGTGATTCTTGTATCCTGACCTGGATTCTACCTCTCTGGTCGAAATCGGTGCTCTTACCTACTGCCCCCTCAGTCTACAAGAGGCCAACCAGCCCGGTCCAAATTGGAAAAGAAATAAAAAGTATCTGTTAGTTATGGTGTTCTACATTACCAATTATAGTTAGCTAAATGAACATGACAAGACATGTTTCAAAGATACCTTGAAGATAGCAGATCTTTTTGTTTTTATTGTGAAAGGCAATGACTCAGATACCAGTTTCTCTGGGATTTATTTCATCTGCTTATAGGAAAACTTACAAACTTAGGCACATAAGGCTATTGCTCTGTTTATGAACCAAGTATGCAAATACTTCTAATTACATTTTATATATCTCAATACAATGTACGATGGGCCCCCAGAAAGGTTTCTCTCCGACTATCTAATCATCAGCAAATAGCAGCCTCTTCTTTTCTAAAATAGAAACTGAAGCAACTGAAGCAACTTTCATCTGTGATCAAGAACATCTTTTCCTGATCAGTGGAGTGAGAATCCAAGCTACTTGATTATTTTTCATTCTTCACAGGCTTTTGATACCTTGATTAAGACAATCTGTTAAATCCCAATTCTTACTATTTCAGTTGCTGTCTTTCCTGGACCTAGGCAATCAGAAGGAGGGAAGGCCAGTTCGCCTAGTCATTCCATGCAAGAAAGTGTCCAATTTACAAAGGTAGCTGCTCTATGCATGTAAACAGGCAGAACCAGGGTGCCTGGGTGGCTCCGTCAGTTAAGCATCTGCCTTTAGCTTAGGTCATGATGCTGGAATCCTGGGATCAAGCCCTGCAATGGACTCCCTGCTAGGTGGGGAGCCTGCTTCTCCCTCTTCTGCTCTCCCTCTTTGTGCTCTCTCTCTCTCTCTGTCAAATAATTTTAGTATATGTGCTGCCAAAGAGAGGACTCTTTGTCAAATAAATAAATAAAATCTTTGAAAACAAAAAACATAGGCAGAACCTAACCATCTCTGGTACAGAAAAAAAATTCCCTTGCAAATCTCAGAGGCTGAATAACTCACAGTCTCCCTCCATAGCTAATTCTTGTCTTCAGGATAATCTAACTTTGGAGAAACTCTCCCTCAGGTCTAATCCAAGCTTATCTTCATAGATGGTAAGTTCTTTTAGTGTCAGGGAGACTAAAGGAAATATTCTATACAGTGAAATTTGAGGCATGATAACTGAGAGCTTGGCCCCAAAATATTTCTCCTACTAATTCTACCATATCTCATAGGACCTAATCTCTATCAATTATATGATCTACCATTACTTTGTAAATGACTAATAAAAAATGTTGACAGTCAAACTAAGACTAGTGCTTTATCGCTTATTTTTTTTAACTTACTGGAAGACCTCAGAGTACCTGGGTGGCACAGTCAGCCAACACTTGGCTTGGCTCAGGTTGTGACTCAGGGTCATGAGACAGAGCCTCACATCTGGCTACACGTTCAGTGCATTCTGCCTGAGACTCTCTCTCCCTCTCCCTTTCCCTATGTCCCTCCTGTTCATGCTCTCACACTCGCTCTCTCTCTCTCTACCTCTAAAATAAATAAATAAATCTTTTTTTAAAAAAGAGAGAGAAAAGAAAGAACTCCTAATACTTATTTAGACACAGATTTTTATTGTATTATTATTTCGTGGCAAATATTAAAAAACTCCTAACGCTGCTTCATATATGGAATCCCACTCTTCAGAATTATTTTTTTAATTAAGAATCACAAATATCTGTGCTTTTCCACACAGTGAAATTCTCTATGCTGGTAAGTTGATGATTCAGCATTTCCTAAAACAGAGTTCCACCACTGGTGATTCTCTTCTCAGCTATTAACATCCATTCTTTAAGTTTTATTGTTGATGCTTTTCTTGATCTTAGGAGAAGTTTTTAAATGGGAGATTACTAGATAACAACTAAGACAAATGTTCCCTTTTTAAATGTTCCCCAAATGAAATGTCAAGTTGCTGCATTTAAATGCAGATGGCAATTAAATTCAACCTATATTACTGATAATGCACGTGACTTGATCAAAGTTTTTTTTTTTCCATGCTTTATGTTTTTATTTAAATTCCAGTTAGTCAATATACAGTGTAATATTAGTTTCAGGTATATGAGACTTCATCAAAGTTTTCACCATGTTTATGCTATGACAATTCCATTGCAGTGGTCTTTAGCCAAGTGATTAAACACTGCCATCAATTGTTTCAGGAATGTTAAAATGTAAAAAATATAAATTTCTTAAAACTGATAAAATATGGATCTCCCATTGGAAGCCACTTATTCATCTGTCTATTGACTGATTCAGTCATTAAAAATTATATTTAGTGATATCTACTGTGTGACAGGCACATGGATAAGAGTCATAAAATGATCAAGTGGATGATTTGGTTTCTCCAATCACAGACTTAGAAACTCATGGATCTAAAATTATATACTGTTATAGTTTGTGGCCTAATCATAAATTGGAGTTTCCAGTTTCTCACAAGGTGTTTGTTGATCAAGAAAAACCCTAGGAATTACAAGAGAAATTTTGCTATTCTGCCAAGATACCATCTACCCCTAACAGAAGAAATAATAACTAGAGAGGTTTCTCGAAATGAATAGATATATTAATCTAAGATACTGTTCACTTAGGGCAGAGAAAGATCAAAGCAGGCCAAACTAAGTGAACCAAGGTATTTGTACATTCAGATGGAGAAAGAGGCAGACTGGGTGAGAGAGCCAAGCTAATACTGGTGATGTGGAAAGGGACTGGAGGCATCCTAACTTTCATCTGGATGTTCCTGTAACTTCTGTTAGTATCCCAAATTCTAGAACTTTATTGCCTATATCTAAGATATAAACCACTTAATCACTATATTATGCACATTCCTGGATTTGGCACTCCTGCCTACTTTCTGATATATTACACTATCACCACAGAATCATCAAATGGACCTCTTCAAAGGACTGTCGAAGAATTATAGAATTCTAAAATTTAATCCAAACTTCAGACTGTTTTAGAAATAGGGAAATTGAGGCCCAGAATGCAAATTGCCTAAGAACAGTCAGCTTTCTTCCTGTTATATATTCTCTGACAGTGGAGTCATTTGATTATTACAATTCCAGTGTCTTTCAGCCACTGATTCAATGACAGCTCTGTCTCAGATACTCCTAGACAGCAACTTTTTATTGTTTATTCTAGAAATGATAGTAATTTGTGGTTCATTGGGTTGAATACTTGAACACACACATGTACACACTCACATGTGCAGAGACACACATATCACTTTTGAATGTCAAGCACTATCTTGGACTTAGATGTATGAAAGATAAAATGATGATTCTCTTCCTCTTAAAGGCCCTATGCCCCGGAGAAAAAGGAGAGCATGCCAAAAGTCCATGTAATAATTAAGATGTAGGTAAGCTACCATGTGATACTTCCTCTGCTGAAGCAATTCAGGGATGATCTCAGGGAAGAGGAGATGCCTGAACAGAAATAACTGGAAGTTTATAGTGTAAGAGTAGAAAGGCTGGTGCAATGGACATCTATGGATCTTGTCTAGATCGTGGTCTTTCCTACTACCTCTAATAATGACAACTTCAGTTTCCTGAAAGACCTTATCATTCCTTCACTCTTATTCCACATGATTTGCCCCACCCTTGGTTCAGAGCCACACATATGACGGGCTTACCTATCAGAACATGCCACTGAGCTGACCACAGGATTGGTTTAGTAATGGATGAAGACTTTAGTCATCATGAGACTTGAATCTAATGAGACTTGAATCTGGGACTTTTACTACAACAGATGTGAAAAAGAGCAGGTTTTTTTGTTTTTTGGGTTTTTTTTTCTTGTGTTACCAGTAGAACAGATTATAATTTGGAGCAGATGGCAGCCATCTTGTAACCATGAGGGAGAAATGAAGCCATTACAAAGAAAAGCAGAACTGACAGATGGAGGGTGAGATCCCTACCTGATAAAAATCATTAGAGTATCTGGATACAGCTGTGTCTGAAACTGTAATAAATCCACCTCAAACTTTTCGGTTGTGTGAGTCAAAACCTTTCCGTTTTTACTAAGGCTGGATTTAACTATATTCTGTTTTCTCCATATAAATGACTCCTAATAGTGGGTGTGTGTTAGGCAATGCTTATGAGAGAAGATCAATTTTGGGGGAGCCGGAGGGTAGTGTTATGAGCTGAATTATTTCCCTCAAAATTCAACAAAAATGTTGAAGTCTTATCCCCCAGTATTTCAGAATGTAACTATATTTGGAGATAAGGTCTTTAATGAGGTGATTAAAGTTAAATGAGGTCATTGGAGTGGGCCCTAATTCAACATGACTGGTGTCTTCATAAGAAGAGGAGATGATGACACAGATATGTACACAGAGAAGAACATAAAATGACAGGGAGACAGTGACATCGGTAAGCTAAGGACAGAGGCCCTCAGAAGAAATCAACCTTACTGACACCTTGATCTTGGACTCCTAGCTTCCAAAACTGTGAGGAAATACATTTCTGTTCAGTCCCCTAGAGTGTGGTACTTTGTTAAGGTAGCTCTAGCAAACTGAGGTGGTTTTCCAGGAAGAATGACTGTCATGGATAAAGGATCAGGACTGTCAAAATGGGTACATGGAGTAGGAGTCAAAGATGAAGGTAGAGAAGGGATAGTGTAAAGTATGTTCAAATGGATGCCAAAAATGGACACGGCATATATGTCACCTTCATAACAATTTGGTTCTGTGTCATTCTTTCTTATACACATCTTTGTCCATGATGGAAGACAAGCCACACTGCTCAGTTTTTAGACACTGTGACTCAAGTCTTCAAATACTTACTTGTTTTGAAATGTATCAGGGACCCAATTCTGCTAAATATAAGCAACCCTTCCTGCTAAGTTTAGGGAATAAGCTTCTTTCACAAGAGCCCCACAATTGTAACGTGCCGTCTGATAGAAATCTGGCATTTTCAAGTTGGTCTCTTCAAGTAGCCTGGCTTCTAAGAATTGGGTTATTGTTGATTTTTGCTTCAAAATGGTATGTGGCTCTATTTTGTCTGTGCACAACAGAGTACTGATGAAACAAAGTATAGTCTGGCCTTTAAACAATGATGACAAAGAAGCCTCAATTGTTGAACTTTCAAAAACCTCCCAGCCTCAAGAACATGCTCTTCACTGTTGCTGTAATGAAGTCCTTTAGCTCTGGGAGTTAGAAGAGTAAAAAGTGAAGCTAGAGGAAGAGAAAGAAGAAAATTCCATTTGAAACAGAATTTTAAAAATTGTATTTGTTTGCCCTTAGCTTGGGTGTGAGGACTCATTACAGACTAAATTCTTCATGTTTCATCTGGATACACAAAGACAGAGCTAGAGCTGGTAACTCAAGGGAACCAGTCTCCTGTGTTATTTCCAACTCTCCACTTATTAAAGTTAGACCAATGCTATTTTCTCTGTACTGAGTTCTATCAGAGACATTTTAAAGTGCTCTTTATTCGCTTGATAGAAAGCATCTGGGCATTCTTGAGTGTTTTCATGGATTTTTACCCATGCTCATAAAAAAACCATAAGGCTCTTTTTTTTTAAAGACCATTTTACTTCCTGATATAATTGTTTATTAATTTTCAGATCACTCTATAAATCATGTCCTCCATATCAGGCTGTCATACACACATTGAAAGTTCTGCAGAATAACAAAACAAACAAACAAAAACAATAACAACAAACCCTACCCCCCAAAAAACTTAGAAATTATGTTTCCCTCTCATAATCATTGATGCTAGCTTTCAATCTAGCTGAGATATTTTCTTCTGATTCACTATAAAAAACAACCCCTTCTAAATGCTTTTTATACTGAGGAGAAAAATGAAATCAAGTGCTTTCTTATCATAATAACTGAATGCATTATATGTTAACAAGCATTTTCTTATTTTTATAATGGAAAAAATTGTTAAGTACTATGTCACTCTCCTTAATTGTAATAAAGGAGATTTGCTTTCAGACTGAAATACAATAAACTCTGATAAACAGCAGTCAACCCAAGGTGGGTTGAAATCCCAGTCAAAATGCTGACCCTCTTCCTAAGTGCATGTAATTTTATAGATAGGCCAGGGCTTTATGGCCTCCCTAAAATATATATTTCCAATTGGTTTCCTGTTTGATAGCTTCAGACACTGAGCTATAAAAGGAAAAAGAAGAATGAAGAAAGAAGAAGAAAAAGGAGGAGGAGGCGGAGCAGGACGCTGATGACAAGGGAAACCAGGAAGGAGGGGGTGTTATTTTGCTAAAACCCATAGCTACACATACCACGATATGGCCTTCTATTTTAAAATAAAGTTTCAGTCAATTTGCACGAGCAGGCACCCAACTGCAGTTATACTGACTTTTAGAAAAATACTTAGCTAATTGCTATACAAACAGCAAGGTCAAGATTTTACGTTCCACCTTCTCTATCAGGCTTCAAACCCCAGGAATGATGCTCTCCCTTCCTGAACTCGTAAGAGTCTCTATTCTTGGTGCCACTGATTTGGCACTTAGCAAAGGCTACCAAACTTTGTTAACTATCTTTTTTATGTACATGTCCTGTGTGTCCAAATAGCTGACTCTTTTGACTAGAAAGGCAGTATCTTAGAGAACACTTCATATGTCCACCACACAGCGAAGTGTTTTGCTAGAGTAGTTGCAACATGTGTTTTTGGACGATGGTGATGATGATGCAGTAAAGGGGAGGCATTAGGCAATGTGCCCTGTGACACGAAGGCATCTTGAACATTTTCTGCTATAATCTACCATCCAGCTGTGCCATAGGAACATAGCACGTGTTTGGTAAATTTTAAGCAATTTTCTTTCAGTCCAAGTAAGGTGGTATTCAGGTATTGAACTAATTCACATTACAGTTTTGTGTATAGATGTGGGGTTTGATGCAGGGCTCGATCCCAGGACCCCAGGATCATGACCGTGGCCGAAGGCAGTTGTCAGTGGCTCTGCATCCTGGCTTTTTATCAACACTGCCTCTGAAGCTTTATAAAATAAAGATGAGAGGGTCCCATCCAAGATCTAAAATACCAAAATATTTGGAGATAGGATCCAAAATGTTCATTTTAAAAACTCTACTGATAATTCTGATGTGTGACCAGGTTTGAAAACTATTGAAAAACTAATCAAAGACTATTTTCTTGCCAATTGTAGCCTTTTCCCCCCTTTTCTCAACTTTTTTTCAGACTTTACACCCTAATTAAATCATACATGAACTAATGGCACATGCAAAGAAAGATCAAATGGTTATAATTTATATGTGAATAAAATATTTAATAAATATTTAAATCATTAAACATGTGAATGAAATAAAAATATGTTAATGAACTATTTCTGCATTTGCCACACTGCTTTATCAAAGATTTGAAGCAGTTTTCAAAACAATTTGAGAAAAATAAAACAAATATTGAGGGAAGTGAAGCTGAAGGGATATAGGGGTAGAAAATAAGCAACTACAGATAGACAAGAGGGCAATGTTTGCAAACTGGAATGGAACGCATAGTGTCCTGTTAAAGGCATAAGGCAGTCCATGAATTTAGTTAAGTCTGTGCTTCCTAGCAGCCAAAGCAAAGAGAGAAATACAGGTGCTGTACCGTCTCCATGAAATTAAAGTGGTTCACTTTTCCAAATGCTGATGGATCCTTATAAAAAAGAGAACTTTTAACTCTGGTAGGCAACACCTCCCACGCAGTCATTCCTACAACAATAGCATATTTTCTTCCATTATTTCTTAACGTTTCCATCAGTGTAGTCTGCTGGCACAATGACAACACAAAATTTTGCAGAACTGATCCGACAAGGAGCCTAAACTGTTCAATTACTCTGGAAGCAAATTTTAGAGAATGATTGTCTTTCAGTTAATCTTCTATAAATATTATTTCCTATGGTTGTATTTTTGAAAATGATTTGTAAAAGTATAAGACTGTCCTCAAACACGGAGTCTGTTGTGTCAATATTCTCTATGGCTAATTAAAGGCATTTACCTCACCATCATCTGCATAGAGGGAAAGATCTGGTGTTTTTATTAAAAATAAAAATCCAAATTCACACACATGGTAGAGATGCTGAAACTCCATCTCTCTAGTGGCAACTGGAAAAGAAAGTTCCCTTTGAGTGGGACAAATTTTTCCTCAGAAAACAGATCTTAGTCATCTTTAACAATGGAGTAGTGTTTATTGTACAACCTAAAATTACCTAGAGTTGAGCTATGTACTGAATTTTTCCTTAAATATCAAATTTCAATAAATAGTCTACTATGTTTACTTTCCTTCCTGGCTTTTCAGATAGAAATCTAGAGGTGATGGTCACCTTCAACTGACCTACAATATCTGACCATGTTGTATATGTCTTTCTTTAGTGAGTACATTTACTCTGAGAGATTAAACCACAAGCACGGGATTTGGATACAGAATAGAGAGAAGCTATAGAGCTGAAGATTCCTGGAGAACTGAATTTCTGCCTCCCACCACTCACTGGTTGCATAGCCTTGAGCAAATCCATTCCTCACAAGCAAAATTAGTGTTTTATTCTTTTTTGCCGTTTTTCTTACCATTGTTGCTAAACATTTTTGTGTAATGTATAAAATGCTTGCTAATTGCAGGTATTTATTTTTCTCTGGATTCCTTAAAAAGAACACTAGCACCGAGACTGAAGAGGAAAGCTTGATGTCTTATGAATCAGTGGACAGCAGCCACCTACAGGTACACAGACACACATACAGGATCTGATTTCTTCCCCTCTCCTCACTTTTGTACATGAATGCCATGGTGGCTCTACTTTCAAAGCCCTCATCTTACTAGCTCAGTCCTAGGCATAAAGTACAAAATACATCACTAACTCCAAAACATTCTTTTCGTGGCTTTTCTTTTCATTTGCTGTATCTGGCCGTTTATCATACTCTTATGATCTGCCACATACTTGCCAGCACTGAGCTTCACATTTGACTCCCCCACCCCCAGACAGTAAGTCCAAGGGAGGCAGAAGTCATGCCCATCTGGACTGCAGCTGCCTCCCCAAGCCCCTGTAAAGTGGGAGACACAAATTGGGCACTCAATAAAGAGCTGTAATAGAGTTCTCATTCTCATTTCTTCATGTAACACTAGTATTATCATCCCTGTTTTTTAGGTGAAGAAATGGAGGCTCCAAGAGAGGATGCGGTTTGAACAAGGGAATGAGGCTAACGGGGCGGAGTTCAGATTTGAACCCACTTCTAGAGAGCTCTCATGACCCTATTATGTATCACTTGCCCAGTATATGATGCAAACTCTCCAAGAACCTAGGTGCCCTCGGGCAACTAGGGCTCCATGTGTCACACATCGATTCTTTATTTATGATGTGATAATTTAATTGAATTTGTATGTGTGAGCAGTAAGTAAAATGAGGTATGTCCCAGGTTTGGCTTATAAAATGCACAGTCTTTAGAAGAGAACATTTATATTGCCCACTGTGTTCTTAAGCATATTAGCTGTAATGTCCACAAATTTGGTTCTTAGCTTTCTTGTTACACAACTGACTATAAGAATCATAGTATCTATGGGCTACGTAAAGAAACAAAAAAACAGAGAGGGTAAAAACTCTTGATTTTTAAAAGAAGCATTCATTTTTCTCATACTGAGACTTGAATCTTGGCTTTTCTCCGTGAGCTTTACTAAAGAGGTGCCATCCAGGGCCTCTTTCGCAGTACTGATTTTTGGGGAAAACAAACGGAGTCAGTACCGAAGACCTCAGCAAACTTGTCTCTGACCCAAACCCTTACATTTCAGAGGTCTGGCCTGATTTAGAGGTACGGTTTTCCTCACATACACTCAAATCATATCTCCTTTGTGTGGAAAAATAAGATTTCATGCACAATCAAGTTTATCTACCTCAAATCAATAAAAGCATTAAAACAGATATAAAAGAAATACAGTTAACCAATTTAAATATTATTGAAAGTCTTGTAGAACTACAGATATGCTGAATGTGAAATTTCCTAGTTGAAAGGTGTGTTGAAAGCGTTTCAGGCAACACTAGAATGCTTTCAAATGATGCGCAGCCACTTATGAAAACTATTCAGGTGCGTTCCCTAATCTGAAAGGGAGTGCTTTTTCATAGCATTAGTTTTATAATGAGCCTTTTCAGGCAAATTTCAAAGGGTGCATGGTTCACATACTTTAAACTAAATTCACTCATAATTTAGCATCCGACAAAAGCTAATGCTTAATTGTCTCTAAAGAGGCTATAGAAGGAAAACATTTTCCTTATTCACAAACACAGAGCTAAACAGTGGGGCTCCCTCCCATGACCACCCCTCCCTAATTTTCATAGGAACAATGGCTCTGTCAAGAGCTGGCCACAAGGAGACCTGGAACACAGATGCCAGGGTGACTCAGGGGGGCTGAGGTGCACTGGCTTTGCACAATATTTCCTGCTCAATCTTGTCTCAACACCCTCAAGGATAAAGACATTGGCCTGCGCAGTGGAGGGGATCGGGGTTTGTAATTTGTGTAACATGGGATATCTAACAGTTTACTATTGGCTCACACCTTGGGATAAGTCAGTTACATTTGCTGAGCTCCACCCAGCTTCCTCAGTGGCAAAATGAGGAGGCTGTGCTTGACAGATGGTCTTCATTATCACAGTGGTTAATAGCACAGACACACACAAAAGTCAGAGGTTTAGCTTCACACGAAAGTCAGAGGTTTAGCTTCACAGTTCTTGCTCTGCCACTTCCTAAGTGACTTTGGACAAGTAAATGCAACTCTCTGTCCCTCAACTGTCTCATCGGCAAAACAGGGTAGAGTACGATCCTCTAAGACTACCGGGAGTATTAAAACGAGCTCCTTTCATGTAAAAAACACAGAACAATACATAGTCTGGTGTAAGGAAGTACCACATACATCTTAACTACTATTCCTATTATGACATCGCTCCCATCTTTATATTCTGAGTCTCTTGGAAGAGCAACAATGCATTCTCTCACTTTCATTCATTTGTTTTTCTCTCTTGTGTGTCTTTTGATTAGTGGCACCCCTTGGTAAAATCTTTAGTTGCTCTATACTTCCTTTTGTACTAGAACTTTTGCCAAGTGTGTGCCTTTTGAGGTATGGGGAACTGGGGAGAGGGAATTCTTTGAAATGAGTGCATCAAGGAAGATGGCAGCTCCCCTGGAAGATGGCATGTCAAAATAAAATGATTCGACAAAGCCTTTTTGAAACACACACACACACACACACACATACACTTTTGAACCTGTCTAATCCTGAGAAAACCAGAAATAAGCAAACAGGAAAAAAAAAAAAGACAGAAAAAACTCGCTCTTGTAAACCTTTAAAATCTCCAGTAATTTTCATAATTGTGACACTTGGTACAATTTGATAGTATCTTATATTGATTCTCAGGTTTTAAGACAATAATCATTACATTATTATCTGCAGCCTAAGCAGTGTAGCATAACCTCCTAATTAGGATAAAAAACAGAGCCAGGAGCGGCCCCAGCAAGTCACAACAAGTCAATATTTTTAATAAGGATTAATTAAAAAAAAAAAACTCTACAAGGTTGTATTAGAGGCAGTTCTGGCATGTCTATTGATTAACAGTTGGCATTACATCTCATAAAGGGCTCATTATGTAAAGCATCAATCTAAGTGTGATGTTCCCTCCCCCACCCCTTAAATACTATTGATTTGTTTTGATGTGTTTTTTAAAGCACCATTTGGGAACTGAGAAGACTGAGACTGGGGTCCTGCAATCACATGGTCCATCACACTGCCAGGCACCCAACAAAAATGGCAAAGAGGACTAATGTCTTCTGTTTCTCCCCCATAGTCAGCTTCTATGACTTCTCAGGCTGGCAAAGGAAATCTGCTTAACCACACGCTCAACCAAAGGGATCCAGATTGAAAATGGGCACCCACCATCACCTCCTGGGAAGGATGTCAGCTCAAGCTGGCATTCTGCTGAAAGAGGACGGCTTTCTTTTTTCTCCCCGGAACAATTTTATGTGTGTTCATTCTCCAGACCCAACTATTTCCTTTATATATTTATTTATATGCAAATAAACGACGCTGCCATTTGGAAACCACCTCCAGTGCCCTTCTGAAGACTTCAGCACTAGGAATCGGCAGGAAGACCGCACAGCCACAGGTGCCTGCAACTCATGAATATGCAGCTCTGACATTTGAAACTCTTCAGCAGACTTCTCAACTCCTTTCTTCATTGACACCAATTCACTTCCCATCACGAGGGTTTTCAAGTAAACAACTTTGGTTGGAGACTGCTGCAAATCCTTCCTGAAGTAATCTCAGTCCATGATTCTTAAAACAAACAAACAAACAAAACCAGACTGCTCCCCTTAATAACGTTTTAAATACAGAGAAACCTCAATTCTTAAAAAAAAAAAAGTCTGTGTGGTTGATGCTAGGTGGCAGTGCTGTGTAATTAAAACCTGAGAGGATTCCACTAAAATTTGTGAGTCAGGACACCGACTTTTCTAAACACAATCATAAGGTATAATTATGAGTAAAATACATTAGGAACTCATAGTTCTTTCTTAGAAACTCATTAAGAAGTCATGACAGAGCCTTTGTCACTTGAAGGTCAGTATTTTTAAAAACAACCTAAAATAAGATTAATCTAAGTGTGTATACTATGCATTTTTAAAATGACCAAATGAATACCCATAATTTACCCTAAAATATATTATTTAGATAAAACAAAGTATATTTTCCTGCTACCTATGATATTGTGCATATGTAATTTTAGGAATCTGCCACCAGTAATCTTTTAATGATGGAAAAATCCAGAAAGCTGCTGTGTAAGTGTCATACTGTAGGATCACCAGGAACACTTCGTTTGTTCCAAAGATCTATGAAGATCTATTATGTAGGGTAAGCATAGCAATCGGCATGATGAAGGTAAAAAAGATGCATAATTCATGGTCCTTGTACTCAAGGATATTGCGCTGTAGAAGGAGAAAACTAAATAGGAGATCAACAAGGTAGGAAAAAATTATGAGGCTTGTAAAAAGGCATATAGTAGCCTGAACAAAATGACTCAATCGGCCAGGTAAAAATTTCAATGAAGATTAAAAGTCTTTGAGACTTGCATCTGTTCCTTCTTCCTCCCGGTGTAATCCTCCCCCCATAAATGATCTGCAGAGGAGATATAAATCTATCCATTTACTTTTTGTCTAAACTGAATCCTCTCCCACACAATGGGGAAAATGAACACTGGATTGGCTCTAGTTTTGAATGGGAGCTTTGGAAGTTATCACCTTAGTATTTCATTCTGGCTCTGCCTTTAACTAGACCTGTGATGTTGAACAAACTGCTTAACCTCTCTATGTCTTATTTCACCATTAAGCAAAATTATACTGGACCTGTCTCCTATGACTGTTGTGAGGGTTAATGGGTACAGGTTTTCTTTTCAAGATGATAAGAAGTGTTCTAAAATTAGATTATGATGATGAGTGTTCCACTCTGTAGGTATAACCTGCACTTATCATTGGCTAATATACTTTAAACAGGAGAACTTTATGATACATAAATTTTATATCAACAAATCTGTTAAAAAAGAGATTAAAGATAAACCAACTATGGTATATCTATGCCATAGAATACTACTAAATAATAAAAACGAAAGAAGCACTGATGTATGAAAGAAAAAGTTAATGCATATAAAATGGTTTTGCAAAACCAGCACGTGCATTTACAAAAATACTAGCTCATCTTTTGGGCTTCAACCACAGATTATATGGTCTTAGATAGTCACTTAGGACACTGGGAAAAACTCTTTATGCTTCAGTTTCTTTCTTTTTGATATAAGGCATTGGACTACATTCCCCTATGAGAGATTTCTGTACCAAGATAACCCCATATCCCAGGAAATAGTTTCTGAGTTTTCCCAAATTCTTACACCAACAATTCCCTTCTGCAGGTGCAGGCCCAATACAGTTGCTGCCAGAAAGGTGTCTGCCACCTTCAATTGGATGTGGAAGCTCCTTTCCACCTAAAAAGCCATCCTCACTTTTATGCACATTTTGGAATCTGAACTCTTCCAGGAAAAAAGAGAGAGAATATCATATTGTTCTCAACTCTGGCTGAATGTTAGGGTCACCAATTTTTAGAAAGCTTTTTAAAAGGCATTTTCAGAAAACATACCAATACCCATACCCCCCTTAGACCAATTAACTCTAAATTTCTGGGGGCTCCTGAACGTTGATTATTTCTCAAAAACTCAAGTGATTTCCATGCACAATGAAGGCTGTGAACCAATGATAAGTAAGTCCAGAGCAGGATGAAATTGTGTTCACCTCCAGTGATCAAGGAAGGGAAGGTACTACTTGATCTGTGTCCTAGAGGCCAGTAAGGGATGGATGTGGAGATAATGAAGGAAGGAGGCACCTCTCTGTTTCATCTTATTCTAGAAGATGAACCATTCCAACGTAGAACTGTACAAATAATCTAAGAGAGAAGCAGAAAGAAATATAGTCTGAAGAGATAATAGGCAATCAAAATCTAGACCAGGAAGTTGACAAGGAAAGGGACTTAAAAAAGGGAGGGGGGGGCAGAAGAAGAAAATATACTGCTGTGGTCATAGCACAGGACAATAATGAAAAAGCCCCTACTTAAGATCTGTGTCTGCATGATAAGGCAAATCTGTTTCCTGCTAAGTCAACTTCAGTGAATCCATCTTATTTGGTCAGTAGGCCCCTTAGTCTTCCTCTTCTACAGCCTGTGACACTATACCTAATGCCATTCTCCAATCCAGCCATAGGGTCCATCATTGCTAATCAAATCAGAATGTCAGATCTACTTAATTTGAAGCCGTATACACACTTGCCATCTGTTCTTAGAGGAATAAAAATAGCTGGAGAATCCAAACAGATAGCTATTACACATCCAAACAGAATACTGTAACAGTAGTACTGGTATATAGACAAGGAACAAAGCTGGCCAAAAATACAAAGTAGGGGAGTTCTTAAAACTCTGTGCCTCTGAAATACAAGAGATGGGGGAAGAGTTCTGAAATCACAGTTTTTATTAGCCCACAAAAGGGTTAATTTGACTCTGGGATAATTGGGGATTGACCAGACAGTTGTCTCCTCCATCTCAACCCCTTTAGACAGTGAGTGGTCTGTTGCAACCAGCTAACACCAGTTCAAAAGTGCTGATGGTTAAATTTTCAGGAATTATTAGGTGAGGAGCCAACTGATGTCAGGTGGGTGGCTTAAAGTAGGTCATGGTGAGAATATTTGCATGATAAGAATTGGCAAATGAAACAAATCAGGGCTTCCTTAACTCAGAGTCAGTTGCTAAACATTTACCAGCTCACCACTGCTCTTCAGGGCACAGCTCTGCCTAGCATGCCATCCACAGAGACTCCAATGTGAATGTCTCCCCCTAAGACTACTATGCCAGTTTTCTTCCTGAGTTGACCACCATGATGATATTGCAACCCTCTATTCCGATGTTTATTTGCCAGAATTGTAGGTTTATTATTCCATTTCTGTCTAAATAAACAATCCTTGTAAAAATGGCTTACAGTGGCCAAATTGGAAAGATACTGGTCATCAGCTTTCAGTGGTTTTCAAACTCTAATGCACTAATAGGTCACTTTTATGCAAATTGTGATGCCTGAAGACCCCATATAATTCAAGACTGACACAATTCAAGGTAAATTTTCCCACAGGAATATACATCTGCAACCGTTAGTAGCATAAATCAGTTTTATTTCCAGTTTTAATTTTCTCAGTATTGCTTCTAATATTTTATGGGGGCCAGTATCCCACATTAATAATATAGGGTACATTAGTGGTTGTTAGATCTTTTTAACAAAACTATCATCTCATGTAACTCCCTGTTCAAAATTTGTGCTTAGCATTTTTCAACATGAGTGAGAGCATTACCATTTCATGAATACCTAGATGGCATAGTTATAATATGCAAAATACAAAGCAAAAATGAATATAGCAATGATATACCAAAAATTACCAACATTATTTTTACAAAAAAAAAATGTGGTTCAATGATACAAAAAGAAAAACCAGATATTTGAAATTACCAACTAAACTAGCATTGCTGATGGTAGTTTATAATTCATCTGGTCCTGCAGCTTTAAAATTGCAAATCTCGACTGTAATTTTTATAATTTGAGGGAATCACATTGTTTCAAATTTTGCCTACAATATGCATTTTGTTTTATTATGTTAAAATTATACTATTTCAAATCACATAAAATGCAGCAGCCTTGTCAGAAGAATAAACTGGGATACTTGTTAAAAATGAAGATTCCTGTTTTCTATTCCAACGTATATATGGGATAGAGTGCATTTTTGGCAAGCAGTTCAGATAACATTAGAAAATTCTGGTGTGGGTGGTATAGGTGGTCCAAGGAAACACTGATGTAATTCCTCTACTTTTTGAAAACCCAAGCTGAAAAAGCCTTAAATGAAAGGCTTCAGCTTCTATAAAATGAAACAGGTTTATTTTTATGCAGTTCTTCAAGCTTAACTTTTTATAAAGCAAATATACTTGAAATGTACTTCCTCATTTGAGGAATGGTTCAATAAGCCATGGTACATCCATGAGCCAAAGGCCAGTTACCACTTTGTACCTTATCAGTCTTAAAAAGCTCTACAGGGGAAGCGTTTTATCTGAAAGATTCATGCCACACCTCATTTTAATCATGGACACAATAACCCCCATCTCTTCAAAGTCATTTAGCTGTGAATTTTCAAGAATACATCAAGTAGATTTTCTATGGGCCCATCTGTGTGGCACATTTATTTTCTGTGACTGTTTTGCTGAGCACAATGAAAACCTTGACTACTAATGAACAGGGACCCAGAGAATGGCAGGGCTGCTGCAGCAGCGGCTCTTGGTGGGAGAAGAATCCTTTCACCTTGAGCTGCAGCCGCAGGTTGATCTGTGGAAGCTTTTCAAGGAAAGCCTTTGAGTTGAGCTGCTTCTCTTCTCTCTCTTCTAGTCTACTTGAGGAATAATTTCTACGATGTTCTTTCTGGCTATAAAGCCAAAAAGCTAAAAGCAATCTTCTCTACGGTGTTCAAATCAACAGAACTTGGGGTTCTAATGAGACATAAATGTCTGAAACCATTAGAAAGAAGGGCACTGGTGTGTAAGCACTGTAAATTTTAGAAAGTAAGAATTTGCGCTTTGGAGACATAACTTCTATAATCTGCTCAGTTTTACTCTCTGTAAAATGGGACTCATAAAACTTACCTCATGGAATTGTTATGAAGAAAAGAAGATAAAACATCAAAACTCCTTAACAAAGTAATGGTAACTGAAAAGCATATCATCAGCTAATATACCATATATATGACATATTATTTATCATATATAAATAAACCTAATGTCATCTGTCATTAGTATTGTTAAGAAGAGAAACAAACTATAATCTCATAGCATCACGGCCAGTTTATACATAGAGCTTTCAGTAATAAATCACTTCATGCAAGTACTAAATACAGAACACTCACTGCCCCTGGGATTACAGTCTTTGTGACATGTGGCAATTTACCAGTTTGGCATTAGATGGAAGAAATAGTTATTGCTATGCTACCATACAATTGGAAGAGTAAGGAAACCACACTCTTGAGCCAAGTATACTTCCAAACAGCATTGTGAATCTAAGGAAACTCACATTATAAGGATGGGCTCCAGCATCTGTTATGCCCAACTGCATTAAAAATGCTTATTCTCTGAGTCCACATGGAAATCTCAGTGGAGATTCAACTCGGATAGATTATGATCAAACAATCTAATTTCATCAATTCTCACATAAATGTTTATAATATTTTGTAGAATCTTAGAGTTAGGCCAATGCAGAATCCGTAATCAATCACCCAAATTTTATTCTGTTGGTTGAGATGATATAATTCTTTAAAATATTCATAAAATCTTAGGAGGTTGATCACAGTTCCAACTTAGACACAATAGTCACTGATTTTCTCCCCCTCCAGAAGTGCCTAAGAAACCAGTTTAACCAAAAGCAGAACTGTGAGGTACTTATTTTGAGGAAGAAGTTAATCAGGGAACAAGAGATAATTTCAAAAGAGAGACTGAAATGGAATCTTTAAGTCCTTCAAAGCCCAAAACCCTCCTTGGAACTCCCCCAAGTCTTTCCCTTTCAGAGTTGTCATAGGTATTCGTGAGTGCAGTACTTAACACAGTCTACCTTGTTTTATCATTTACTTATCTGTGTTTATTAGATTACAATTCTGTGAAGGGAAGGTAATACATTCTCATTTATGTATTTTTTCCCATATTGCCTAACTTACAATTTCACTCATGGTGTTTATTCCATATACTGTTACAAAACTGAATTGGAGTGTGAACTATATTGCTCAAACTTCATAAAAAAAATGTGTAAAGGCAGGCATTTAAAAAGGCAATGCAAGTGCAAACAGATTTGGCAGTTCAAGAATGAGTATTCATTTAAGAAAAGGGAAATTTCTTTCTTTTCAGGATAGACAAATATTTTAATATTTAGAGCTGCTTCATACAATATGTGTGCTTCCCTTCATGCATGCATTCAATCATCTCACCTCTCAGGAAGAAGTACAGCAAGGTGGGGAGAAATAGGCTCTGGTTTCAATTGTTTTGAGTTTCAGCCCTATGTTCACCATACTGTCTACTTGATTTCTGGTAGGTGATATCACCAAACCTCAGCTTCCTACTGTATAAAATAGGAACAATACTTAAAATAATACCTACTTCATGGAGCTCTCATGTGAGATAAATGAAATAATCCATGCAATGTACTAAAAAATTTAGCCATCAAGTTTATTTTGAACCTGTTATATTTATAGCACTGTGCTATTCACTGCATGACGTTTAAGAAATTAAGGCATGATCTCCTACTCCTAGAAGTTTGCAATATAACAGGTAAGCAGGGCACAAAGAAAAAAGTTTACTGCATCTGACTAATTGCCATATTAATTCAGTGGCCGCTGAGAGCTGATATAGTTGAATAAGGGAAGAGAAGCATATGCTTATTGAGCCTTATTAGCATCAGACATTATCCAGAAAACCAGACCTTGCTTTTTTTTCCTCTTTCTCTTTTTTTTTTTTTAGCAGTTGGGTTACTCCTAGACACTGAGAAAAGTAAGATTTCAAATTCTGGCACTTCAACTGAATTGGGTGAATTATGTGAGGGGAATAAAAAGTGGTTTCACAAAAAGCAGGAAATACTGTAAAAATAAATCATTAGCTGCCTTAAATTAGAAACTTTAATCACTCAGTCAATATAAGCTAAGGAATAACAATATTACTAAAAATAACATTTATTGAGTTCTTTCATATGCCAGGAAAGCTAAGTGCTTTTCATATGCACTCTCATTTTTTTCCTTATAATAGTGCTAAGAAGTAGGTGCTATTCTTATTCTCATTTTCAGATAAGAAAAAGGAAACTTGAAGAACATAAACAATTCACCCAAGGTGCCAAGACATTATGAAAGAACCCAGTAATACCAACATGAGTAGTTATGAAGAAAGTTGTGTACAAGGGGCATTGCTTTCTAATTCGCTTTCTAATTCATCCTGTTTGAGTCCCCTTAGATAAAGCCAGAAGCTACTAGGTTAACAGTTCCCTCCTACCCAAGGCTGAAAGAAATCTCCACAGAGCAACTCTGTTCCCATTCTGACTTGAATAGAACCAAAAGCAAAGAGAAATGGCTTCCAAAATGGAAGACAGAGGCAATATTTTCCACTGAAAATGGATCTGAGGTACATTTGGATATCAGGAGCAACATGTATGGGGCCAAAAGATCTTTCAAAAGCACAGACAAACCCAGACACGGGAAAACATCAAAGTCCTCTTTAACTTACCTTAAACTACACTAGTGTTTTCAAGAGGAGGAGCAGGTAAGTGAGGCTAAGCAAAATCCCTGTACCTTTACATCTTCTTCAATGAAAACCTTTAAAAGAGCTCTAATCCATGCCAATATACCAAAATAAATTGACTTGCAATCTAAATCTTCAGGTAATATATGCATTCTCTATGCCTTAAGAAAACATTATGTCCATGCAATTTTAGAGCTCTTCGTTTCATGCCTGACTTATTTATTTTACAGCACTTCTCATTTCTAAGTTAGCAGTTCAAATTTATGATACCATTCAACTGCTTTTTCTCTAGGACGTGGTACCGTAAAGGGTTTTACTCTAAGTTTCTCAAGGTTCAGTCATCTACTATTAGTTTAGAATGATTAAAATAGCCATTAAGTGGTGTCAGTTTATCTTAGACAAGCATATCATTGCAAAGAATAAATGTTTACTTGTCATGAGTATCAGAGACAGCCAACCAAGAATCTCTGTATCATTTTTCTCTCTCTCCCTCCCTGTCTCTCCCTCTCACACACACACACACATTTTTCCAAGAATGTGAAAAGAACTCTTTCATGAGTTGATTTCAAATTAAAAAATGATATTACTTCTTAAAAGAAGTTACTTCATTCTTAAGTGCAATTTAAGACTCAAATAAGAATATCCCTCAGTAGTTCCTTATATAGCCCTCTAGAACATTAGAAAGCATGTAACTGCTAGCCCCTAGAGGCCCCCAATCGTCTGACTTCATGACTGGCTGCAAACCCAGAGTCCACAGGACTCATTTAACTTATAGCTGTGTTTTACATCGTCAACACATAATTTTTAAAAATTGAATTCCTTGCCAATATTTAAAAATAATTCTTTCGTAACATAAATAAAATCCTTATCTCCAGTTCACTTTAAAATCAGACCATCGGACATCATCAGGCCAGCATCCCTCAAGGGAACAAAGAGTTTTAATCCCTTCCAGTTCCATCCATGTCGATGCAATGCCTGGTATTCATCCTTTCTGATGGCTGAGTAATATTCTATGGTATATATGGACCACATCTTCTTTATTCATCTGCTGAAGGGCATCTCGGCTCCTTCCACAGTTTGGCTATTGTGGACATTGCTGCTATGAACATTAGGGTGCGTGTACCCTTCTTTTCACTGTATCTGTATCTTTGGGGTAAATACCCAGTAGTGCAATTGCTGGGTTGTAGGGTAGCTCTATTCTTAACATCTTGTGGAATCTCCATACTGTTTTCCCAAGTGGCTGGACCAGCTTACATTCCCACCAACAGTGTAAGAAGGTTTCCCTTTCTCCACATCCTTATCATATGGTTTCACTCTTATGTGGAACATAAGCAATAGCATGGAGGACTACAGGGGAAGGGAGGGAAATCTGAAAGAGAAGAAATCAGAGAGTGAGATGAAACATGAGAGACTGTGGACTCTGGGAAACAAACTGAGGGTCTCAGAAGGGGGTGCAGGTGACAGGGTGATGAGCTTTACGAGGGCATGTGTTGTGATGTGCTCTGGATGTTATATGTAAATAATGAATCATTGAACACTACATCTAAAACTAATGATGAAATATTATTATTGGAAATAATAATGAAAACTAATGATACAGTGGCTAGCTGAACATAATAAAAAATAGTAAAAAAAAAATTAAAATTAAAAAATTAAAAGGAAAAAAAAAAGAGAACAAAATGCTGGTACTCAGAGTTGCGCCCATGAATTCTCTGCCTTGTTTTGGTTTTGTCCATTTATCTTGTGCAGCCTCCTCAAGGAGGCAAACCGATCCTGGATCATACAGCAAAGACTCCCAGTCCATGGAGAAGCGTGTCCAATGTCCCATCAAGACAGAATGGAAGCCAGAACTGAAATTTAAGAATCAGAATCCTAGAGCTGGTATAGACTTTCATTCAATCTCAAAGTTCACCATCACGTGTTGCAGGTCTCTGGGGCAATCTTAAAAAGTCAATTCCTTGAGTTTTTCCAATATTAAAATCTAATTACCAAGACACTAAATTGGTTTTCTTTTTCTATACAAAATTATCTTATTTAAAATCTTGATTCTAATACCCTTTTTTACATCTTACATCTTCCTTCAAGATGCTCTTCTTTTATTTTTTGATGTAGCAATAATTATTTTAAGTCACAGTAACTAACATTAGTTATAGTCGCTGCTAATGAAATGTTTCAGTGATGTGTGCTTTAAAGTCACACATGATTTTGTCAGATAAACATGGGGGAAATTTATTTACCCCTGAGTACAGTTTGTTGTTAAAAAATATTTCCAAATCTGCATCTCCTGGGAGATTAAAACACACACACACACACACACAAACACACAAACACCTGGAAATCTTTGATTAGTGAAAAGATTGGGAAACATAAATTTTTTTTAATACCTCGTTTATGGAATACAGAAGAGAAAGCTGTGGCCTAAACAAACTGACTTAGATAAGACTGCACCATGGCCAAAGCTTGGAATTAAAATTCTAAGTTATATGTTTGCTCCAGGATATATGATCTGCCCAAATTATCTTTTTTTTTTTTAAGACTTATTTATTCACTTTATAGAGAGAAGGAAATTGAAAAAGAACAGGGGGAGTTGCAGAGGGGGTGGAAAGAGAGAATCCCAAGCGGACTCCCTGCCATGCACGGAGCCCCACACAGGGTTTGATCCCATGACTCTGAGATCATCACTGGAGCCAATAACAAGAGTTGGCTCAACCGACTCAGCCACCCAGGTAACCCTGTGCAAATTATCGTTCATCAGATTTGGGATATGCCTAGTTCTCTCTAGTGTAGATTAAAACATTAACTCCCCAAGCATTTTATCAGATACTGTGGCAGGCTTTGGGGATCCAAAAACTAATAGCTTACAGTCCCTCTCTTCATGTGACCTTTTCTAGTGATGAAGGCAAGCAGAGAGATAATAAAATAAGGTGTCATAGATACCATGACAAAAGGGGACAAGAGAAGAAAAAGAGAACAAAAGGCAGAAACATTTTTTAACTTGTCAGGAATGATGATGAGTTCTGTGTTGAGGGGGATAAGGTTTGAGGACACTGAGATCTAGGCATGGCAGCTGGGTGTCTGAGTAATGATGGTAGGCAGAACTCTTTTCCCCCTATCCTTATGCACTGGTGTCATGTCAATAAGTACGTTCCATGGCAAAAGGGACCCTGAAGATGCAAGTAAGGTTACTGATTATCTGACCTTAAAACAGGTAAATTATCTTGGATTATCCAGGTAGATCCAATATAATCACATAGCCTTTAAAAGCAAAGCTTTCTTCTGGCTGAGAGAGTAGAAAAAGTCAAAGGAGTGGCAGAAGTGGACGTTGGAAAGATTCCAAAAGGCACCATCACTGGTTTGAGATGAAGTGGGTCCCATGTCAAGGAAATGGGAACTATGCTCCTATAACCACAAGGAACTAAATTCCCCTCACCACTTGGATCAGCTTGGAAGTGGATTCTTCCCCAGAGTTCCAGAAAGGAACGCAGCTTGCTGATGTCTTAATATCAGCCTCGTGAGACTTTAAATTGAACCAGACTTAGATATACTGTGCCCAGACCCCTGACCCATGGGCGTGGTGAGATAATAAAGAAGCATTGTTTTAATTCACTAAATTGACACTCACTTGTTAAGCAGCAGTACAATATGAATATGGCATTTTAATTAAGAGGTTTGGGGGATGATGTAAAGGAAAAAATTCTTCCTCGTCCTCTCTAGCACCTTGCAATTCAAAAGGCGAGTTATCTACGTGTAATGTGATGGGTCAGTTGAAGATGAACATTTCTTTAAAGAGGAGGTAGAAGTTAGAAAGAGGAAGAGTTGGTCCTGAAAGGAAAACAAACATGCTTGGTGGAAAAATTCCCTCTGTACTGGGCATTCCCTGAGGCTTTACATTATTATTTAATTATCATGCCAACGTGGTGGAAGAGACATATTATTCCTCCCATTGTACAGATGAGAAGACTGAGGCTGGTAGGTATGAGTGATAGGTCAAAGACCAACAGCACATCTGTGGGCAAACCAGGATAGGCTTTCAGATGACTCAGGTCTTCCTGCCAGGGAAGCTCCTGTGGTTCATTTGTAATATATGCATGAGGTCTGTTGCTCAGATCATAGTTGTATTTATGTGTACAGAGCAAAAGCGGTCACTTTAAAGGCCCTGCTTGAAACAAAAATTCTTGAGCTTTTGAAGAAAGCTTTTGGCAAACAGGACTTTAATCTGCAGGAGATGTAGCTCTCCCTGAGTAATTATTCCATTTTCTCTGCAGTAACGTCCTCAGACAAGGACACCAGGCTTCCCTGGCCCTGGAGCCACAGTAAATCTGACCACTGCAGCATATGACGCCTGATGCTAGAAATGTGGCCCCTCTGAAGTCCAGAATTAAGATTAGCAATCCTAAATGGGATTCCACTGAGGATGTCTATGCATTTCTAATTCCTGTGTCGAGGGGCAAGAATCTTCTGGCATCCGCTCCAGGAAATCTGTATGTGCATTTCATCTGGAAAGCTAAAGGGATTTTCTCACACTCTGGTCCATCTTGCTCCATTGTGGTTTGTCCACATTAATCTTCTCACTGATTTATCTCTTCTCATTCTGAACAGCTTGGATGCTATTGCTTCAATTACTTTCTTTGGGAAATTATTCTGTTGTCTAATTGACCTACTATTAATTTTATTTTCTATTATCTAATTTATTCCACCCTCCTCTTTCCCTCCACCCCCTAGTTTCAGGCCATTACTTCTTATTTCTTTCAGTTCCATTCAATTGCCATTTTTTTTTCTTTCTCTCTCTCTCAGGCCCTATAGTAATATCTAAGATTGGCAAATACTTAACAGAGAACATAACATCAGCAGTGAAGACAGTGAGATGCAAAAACTTTACACTATCTACTCCTTCCATTGTGAGTATTAACTTCTCCTCATTATTATTTAAAAATGGCAGACTTTCTTTTCCTGGATTTTTTAACTCCTCACATTTTTATAGCTCTCAAATTATCTCTCCTCTTTTTTCCCCCATCTTCCCTCATTACTTTTTAACTTTCCATTTCTCTTTCTTCTTTTTATTTTTCTTTACTTCCTTCTTTATGTAAGGTGCACTGTTTTCATCTGGCCTACAGAAGCTCAGTGTTTATTTGATATATTTTAGAAAACACAAAGTATTAAAAATAAAATTTGAAAAAGAAATCCATAATCCTGAAGACCAAGATAACCGCCAATAACATTTTTCTAGAGTCCTGTTATGATAGCATGACATATTCTAACCCACTGAGGGCTTTATCAAAATCAATGGTCTTTAACCTTTTGTTGAGGAGAGTCTCTAAGAGTCTCTACTGTCCACTCTCTTCAAATGCAGAGGACTTTCCTTCCTACCTGGCTGACATGAAAGAAAGTTATGAATTTCTACAATAGTTCAAGGAAGAAAATGATTGCTTCAGTCTGGGGAGATGAGGGTCTGCTTCATGAAAGTGGTGATAAGTCAGCTCCACTATCGAGAGGGAGTATGGGAATATGGGGTTATTTCTTGAACTGCCACAGAAGATAGGGAATAGGAAAGGTATTTCAGAGAGAAATTGTGGTGTGAGAAAAAGAGGGACAGATTTTTGACCAGGAGAAGCCATATCTGAAGACTGTTGAGTAGTCCTTCGTACGTGGGCAGAATGGATAACAGAAATAAGTGATTGTAGTAGAACTCTAGATGATGAAGTCATGTTAGCCAGAAAGTCTAAGGGTATGGAATGGCAAGGAAAGAAAGGTAGCAAACAGGGACCACTGAATATTTCAAGCAGAGTAAAGACTGCACTATGGAAAATTATTAAAGTAGCACTGAGAGGTGATACTGTGTGGTAAAAAGAATACGTGTTCTGAATTAGATTGGCACAGGGTCCAGTTCCAATTTCTCCCTTTATATGATGTGTATGGCATTTGTCAAATTACAAATAATCACTATACCTCAGGTTCCTCATCTATAAAATACAGATAATACTACTACATAGGATTTCTCTTGGTTTGAGTCCCCTGGAAGAAGCAGAGCCCGAGAGGAAGAATCATGTGTACATGACTTACTAAGGAGGCTCTCCCAGCAGAGACTTGTCTTTCCCCCAGGAAAAAGGAAAAGGGAACACACCCAACAAGGCCAAAGAGGTTAGCTTCAAAATCTCATCCTCCCAGGTGACACTATTTATACCTCAGAGATATCCTGATCCAAAGCAAGGGAGCTGGGGATCTTCCACTCCCAGGTTTCATACCGATGACTGGGAGAATGGGCAAGTCATTAGTTGAAATATGCATGTCAAGAGGTAGGATACTGGGGAGGAAAGCAGGAGGATAAATTCCACTGTGGACATGATGATCTAGGCCAGGAAATGAAGAAGAGGCACTGCTTTCTTCTACAGGATACTTAAACATAACTACAATGTTAATTTTACTTGATAAGAAATATAATTACCCATTATTATTCATTAAAATCCCTCTGCTTCTCTGGCAAAGAGTGAATCCTAGGGAAGGTAAATTCTTTGCTGAGCAAAATGAGGGGGTGGGCATGTGGTATAGATATGTCTAGAGAGAGGTAGGCAGACAGAAAAAGACATAGGGAAGGGCAGATCTGAAGGGAAAAGTGAGGGGATGCTGGAGAAGGATCTAGAGAAAGAACCCGATAGGATAGGAAATAGTCTAAGAAGGCTATGACCATTGCATTGAGAGAGGAGATTTCGGTAACCCAAGATATCTTTAGCAGAATGTTCAGAGAGTTTTGCTATGCGGTATTTCTTCCCATGAAAAGTCAATAAAATGTACACCTTCCACTGGCATCTTTAGGAGTGACCGTTGCAGGTGTGTATGAGTGTGTGCATTGGAGGGAAGAGGTTCTGTGTGAGACATGAGGGGGTCCTCTTTGTGTTTCCAACAACTGCCTGCCTGGAAGTCAATTACATTTGCGTTGTGCAAGAAACCAGTTCACTGTAAGAAAATGCTAAACAGCATCTCTGAAAGCCCGGTCGGTCTCCAGGCAGTCAGAAACAACCCAGAACAGAGCAGAGACTGGAAACAGTGGGGAAAGAAAGGAAACTGCATCTGAACTCAATTATATCAGTCAGCCAATCAGTTCTCCAAGGCACTGCATATTATTCTGAGTAAAAGTTAAAACAAAAAAGAAAATGGAGACTAATCATAAAAAAGCTTAATCATGAAAATAGAGCACACACCATCTCTAAACAAAGAGCCCTCAGAGCCAATCACAAGCCCAAAATGAAGCGATATACAGTACAGTTGTAAACTGGCTGAAGCATCAAGAAAAAATCCCAAGTTAATCAGAAGGCATTCTTTCTATACAGTAAGTGCATAGCCATTACAATCCACTGTGCTAATGACCATTACTCAAAATGACAACATCGTAACTAAAATCACCATTTGTTCAAGTTAATTTCTTAAAAATCTGTGATTTTCCTCCATTACATTTAATATTTATGAATCCTAACTCACTGGAACTTCTCTATTTTCTGGTTATTACCATCATTTTCAGGATGTGAAATGAAGGTCATTAAAGTTGGACTTTTCCTTTTCTTTTTCATTTACCTAGCATTACGTCTTTAAAAGGCAATATAATTCCAATCAAATGCTTGGCATACAATAACAGTTTTACCTTTACTCGAATATTATGTTATTGGGAACAAAATTCAGCTCCCATTAGCTTGATCGGCTGCATACGAGTATGTCTCACTTTAAGCAATAGCTACTTTCTGACAAATCTGGCTAGAAAGTGAATACTTTTGTTAGGTACATCCTGATTCCACTCTGACTTCTTTCATCACAAAGGGAAAAAAATACTCAAAAGAAACTGAAAACCACTGGTGAAGAAGAAATGAAGTTGGCAGGAAGGTTAATGGCATGCTGGGCATAATGTTCTGTGCTTTTCTTCCTCATCTTTTCCTCTTTCCCTGGAATTTCTCATTTGTCTCAGGATTCCTTGGGGGTATAATGTGCGTGGTTCTCAGAACTCAATGCCGTCCCACTTTTTCTGGGTATTTGGTGTGTAAACGAAGTTGGTTCAATATGCCAATGGGCTCTTATAATCAAAGAAGATATTTTACAAATTTAATTTTAATTTCACAAGTCTTCGGATTCTGAAAAGGAAATGTATACCCTCTGACAGATAGTACCTAATGGAAAATCCCCGAAATGTAATCCTGCTGCACTTAGATTGCCCCATGCACTCATTCTCGTGCTATGCCTCTCCCTGCTTGGCATCACTGGGGAGACAAGTTTTAATTAAACACATTAAACAAAAAGGGAGATTTAAATCTCTATAAGATCCTATATATTGGGGGAAGACTTATTCTTAGACCTTGGTTCTATGTAACAACTCTCCACTCCCACTCCTTTTCCAAATTTAGGAGACGCTTTCGCAGAGAGAAAAATCTGGAAAAGTTTCTCTGGCATTGCCTTTGGACCCCTCCTGTACATAGGGGAGGGAGAGAAAGAGAGGGAGAACTTAATGCAATAAAATGGTGACAGAAATAAGGGCTCACTAGAAAGTAAAAGGCTCCACTCAAACTGAACTAATATGGAAAGGTCTCTCATGCTGGGAAAACTAGTTGAAAAGAGTCCCTACTGGGAATCAACTCCCACCATCATCGTAAAAAATAAATATGAAAAACCACCATCACCACCACCATCAAATGTAATGCCAGTTTTTAGTTTCAAACTAAATGCTTTACCTTTGGGGAATTCAGACAAAAGAAGAAAAAAAATGGGGGGGGGGGCTTGCTAGAAAACATTTCTGCTTCACTCTCTTTGAATTAGAGAAAAGTTTCAACCTTTTTCATGGCTGGCTCACCATCATAGGAGGCAGTGGGTGGTAAGGAAAATGGAGCCTGGTATAAACTAGCCTTGCAAAAAAAGTACCTCAAAGTACCAGCACCTTCCAGACCATGGTCTATCCCCCTTCCTACTCACCAGTGTACAAAGGAAAGACATTTTTACCTCAACCCAAGTACAACCTACACACCATGGACAAAGTAGGGATGGGGCTATTTTTAGGGCAGCCTCAAAGAAATTCCACTGACATTTAAAACAGTAAACAGACCAAAAATTTAAAAAAAAAAAAATGCAGTCCCTTTTTTCTGGGAGCTCATATTATAATTTAAGGACTTACTTGACAGCCATGAAAATCACGTGGAAAATCATATCAAAAGAAGGTAAGGCAATCCTCACCACCCTCAGCGAGTTTATTTCACAGAAGAGAGAAAATGTGAAGTAATGGAAAGGACACAACGTGGGAGACTCAGACAGGCCGGGAGAAATGAGCAGATACTGAGAAAGACCACACAGAGAAAGTGGGAGCCCACCGCCCTTCTGAAACCTTAGAGTGTCCAGTCAGTTACTGTGATGGGGATGGAAGGCAGATTTGGTGCATGGGAGGAGATTGAGGAATATGAGATTAAAAGTCTCTTTAAGTGCTGAGCTTGGGAAACTCAACAGATCTTGGTAACTCAAACAATGGCCCAGAAGTTGACCGTGAATTTGATCCTTTCCTCCAGGGAAAAGATGAGAATGCCAGCTACAAGAAGGTATAAATTGAACCACCAGATAGCAGGCGATTAAAGCAGAAACATATTACTCTCCGTGCAACTGAAAGTATTCACATGTCTTTATGTTCACAGTCCTTTAAACAGAGAGCAACTCAATAAATTCTTATTTATGTGATGCCATCAGCAGCAGCAATGCCTAGATAGTTTCCTTCTTTTGTTTATAGGCAGAAGGGGATACAATGCACGGGATTTTTTCCTTTCATATCGGCTAGTGACTGCCCTCTAAGTTGCAGTGTTAAGATGGGAATTGAAGGATTTTGACAGTTTTACCATAAATCTTTTTATTCACAAAGACTTCTAATCTTGAAACTGGTTCTTTGTTTTAAATCAGGCATCTATTGATTAACCGTGAGACCCAGCGCAGCTCACCAGGGGCTGAGGTGGGGTATACACTATGGAATTAGGACAGTTAAACACTGAAATCGATCCTGCCTTTCTCCTGCTGCTGTTGCTGTAGCAAGCAGTTTCTCTAAGCTATTAATTTTATTATTAGCACACCTGGAGGCATTGCTTCCCTCAGGGAAAAGCAATTCAACTACGTGTGCTACAAGGCTAGTGGCGGGTGATCAATGGCACAGCTGGGATGGGACCAGGAACTGCGTCCTTTCCCCACCTAGGAGAAATGTGGGGGAGATCTTTCTCGCAAAGCAGGGGACACAGAACAAGATGTTGTTTCAGACCCCCTCTCCACACTCTTTCAGCAAACTGGCTACCAAAATTTTGCTTTTTGTTTGTTTATAAAGCAGAAAATGTGGAAAAAGAAGTCCTCTCAGTTCTAGCCCTGACTCTGCCACTTCACTCTGTGGCTTCTTGCAAGGCATTTCCCATTCTCGTCCTCAGGTCAGAAGGGAGGAGTCACACCCAGATCCCAGACTGTAAACTGGCAGCTCCCAGGCTTAACTCTCTTTTTCAGTGCATTTCTTTTGGCCAGTATAACATTTGTTCCGTAAGCAGCATAAAATTTTATGCAATTTTCAAAAAACACAAATTATTGGTCAACTTTCAGAAAGCAGAATATTGCATATGAACACCTGGATATCTAGTTTCTCATTTAAAAATGAGATGCATGCCCAACCCTGGACCTCAGTGGCCTATTGTGGAATTGGCCAGAGTAGAGTCATTACTGTCCTTTTCAGAAATGCATGTGCTCTCTGGTTCCCACGTAGTCACTCAGCTCACACACCCCCTCCCCCAATAATGTTCATGCTTGGCCCCTGCACAGTGGAGCTTGCAGTCTCCTATCTATGGAGATTACCTCGATAATCCTAACAATTTAAATGACCTGAGAATATTCCAATATGAGCGATTTCCTTCTCAGAGTCCTTCAAGTCTCTGTCTTTCCCTCATTCTTACTTTTCCCTCTTCCTTTGTCCCTCCTTGCTTCTCCCCCACCCTTCGCAGTCCAGAAGGAAACAAGTGCTTTAGGAGAGTCCCTTTTATAACAGATAATATAGAGTGGGACTTAGAGTCTGCCCAAGCTGACATAACTGTCCTAAAGAGCTTCAGGAGATTGGGCTGAGGTGATCTGGCTCATAATTATACATTACATCACGATTATACAATAATAGTGAATCCAGAGAGGTATTCACATGCTCTCATCATGTACACAGGACTGATTTAGTGACTGGAGAAATCCCAAGACACAGTTTATTCATTTTTCCTGGCCATGTGCTGATGTTCTGTACTGCCTGGGGATGCAGAAGAAATGCATCTTACAATGTGTAGCTTCTGCTCCCACATACTCTGTCTACTGAATTCTGACAGCGCCAGGCAAAAGTACTAAGAGAGTCACTGACCCTTGTAATCCACTTTCTGTAACTAACAAAGACCAACCCTCTCTTTCTTTTGACTAATATTGATTGAGCAAATACTATAGCTACATTCTGTTCCAGAAACAATTAATAAGTGAGTTTACCAGGTTTATCTGGTTTACCACCACCAGAAATCAAGGGAATCCAGCTAAGTTTCTAGCAACCCTTGCTGTAGACTGTAAAAGCCCAGACTTTGGAATGAGACAGACGAGAGTCAGAAGTCTGATCTTGCCACTTATTAACTGCGTGTCCTTGTCATGTCACTTAATTTCTCTGAGTTTACATACCTTGGCTCTTACACAGAACACTAATGAAAATGGTCAAATAATATTCCTCTCTATTAGAAAAGTAGAAAAAGAAGCAACCCATTCCTTGGTGACTCCGGGTGGGATCTCACTGAATTTACTGTCCATCTTGGCATTCAGGGTCTTAAATCGGCGAACGGATTCATGAGGTGTATGATAATACATGCTACAGATGTCAAAGTAGTGTGAGTTACTGTTAACTGTAGTCAGAATTCAGTTAAGACTTTTGCATTTATATATGTGTGTGTGTACATGCATACATACATAAAATACTGTAAATAAGTAATAATAACTGTGTGGAAGGAATAGGTACTAAATGGAGATACAGATGGTATGGCAGAATAAGAATAACTGTTGAACTTAAATGATGGGTATGTGGGATTTCATTATTCCATTCAGCTCATTTTGAATATATTTAAACATTTTTGCAATAAAAATTAAAAAAAAAATGAAAATTGGTATCCAAATACAGGTATGCAGATTAGACTGTGGAAAATCAAGAAAATAAGAAGATATATGGGGCACCTGGGTGGCTCAGTTGGGTTAAAGCCTCTGCCTTCGATTCGGGTCATGATCCTGGGATCATGACCCGCATCAGGCTCTCTGATCAGGAGGGAGCCTGCTCCCCTCCTCTCTCTGCCTGCCTCTCTGCCTACTTGTGAACTCTCTCTGTGAAATAAATTTTTAAAAAAATCTAAAAAAAGAAGATATAAAGAGTCCTTCATGAAGTTAAATGTACACTTCATTTAATTTAAGGGATCATCATTTTTGTCTAAGGTGATTTTTGGCATTTTTGAATATTAAAATACCTGTTATTTTATGAAATACTACTACTTCTATCTACTACTAATAATAACACCTATCATTTCTCAAAAACAAGTCTGCAGCCTAGTTCTATAACTAAAGGTTTAGCAGAACACGTCATTCCTTTATGTAGTGTCCATAGCAACCTTCATACCCCAAAAGCTGGGTTGAGTAGCAGCTATAGAGACTGTGTTGGCCATAAAGCCCAAGATATTTGACCCTTTACATAAGTAATCTGTAGATCCCTGATCTACCTTTATTCCTGCTATAATATATGCTCAATAAAAGCTTCCACCTTTCCTGTAGGAAAGACCAGTTCCCTCGGGTCCCTTGTAGGTGACTGAGAACTAATTGGACACATTAATTTAAGCTATTAATGGCTGATAATGGTTTAATATGTCACCACTCCCAGATAAGACACTAAAAGCCCCCCTTAAAATGCACATGTTAGCACAAGGGCACAGCTAATAAATCAATTCCAGGAAGTGAGATTACAGAGCTCTTTTGTGGTAGGGGACGTTTTTTTTTCCCCACTGAGATTGTCTTTACTGACTTCCTCCAATACATCCCACCAGCTGCTCTTGGTGTTTATTCTATTTTTATAATTTCACGGATCAGCATAAATATATCATAAGCCCACATAGGCTAGCTGGAATTCTCTACAAGAGTTAAACCCTTTTAGGAAATAAGTGATGGGAATATAGTGTAGTTGCTAAGAGCGTGGTGTTTAGCAACTAACAGATCTCGCTCCTTGCTCTGTTAGTAAATAGCTGTATAGTATACAGCTATTCCTATCTCCCATGGAAGGACGAGGACAGCATTCATCTTCAGGGGTTTTGTGAGGATTAATAAGAAATTGTGAAGGAAGTGCTTATCACAGCTAACATTTATGGAGCATTACTATTTTTATACCTTGTGTTGCAAATGTCAGTACCTCCCAGGGATAATGATCCCTGCTAAATTGGGTTTGTCCAGGGACCAAAAGTTAGTGTGTGTGACCTTCAAGAGCTGCTCCCTGTCCCATCCCCCTGTTCCTTCTCACCTTCATTAATCCTTGACTCAAAACCCAATTTCAGAAGAAGGGGAACAGCTTTCATAAAGTCACAGGTGCCTCACATGGAAATCTCTTCCAAATTTATAATTTGGTAACTCTGCATGCGATCCTAATAGTCTACAGTTCCAGTAATAAAGATAGGTTAATTTTGCATTAGATGAGCTTTAATGTACATTTAGAAATCAGGAACTAGCTTATGTGTTCATTAGTGGAAATCTTGCTTAAAGTGGGTCATGCTGAACTAGAAGAAATTCAGAGAGTTTGGAAGAAGGAAGGTACTTTGCTTCATGTGTCATCTTCTATTATTTATGATGAGGGGAATGACTGTGAGTCAGATGAGTCTGACACATATTCTGATGTATCACTGGTCCATGATGGTTTGAGAGATCACCAGGGAAGAAGTTTTTCCCATGACTTTGGTATCCTGTGCCCAGCTTCAACAAAGACTGGCATGGGGCCGTGATGGTTTCATCACCCTTGAGGTAACACTTGATAAAACCTTCCCACTGGAATCAAAAGCAGTGAGACGGCCTTAGCAGTGAGGCAGTCGTACTGGAGAAGGCGTGCAAAGAGCTTGGGTTCCAGATGAGCGCCTCACATTTCGAAGTCTCAATTTCCTCGCCCAAAGAGCTAGAAATAATGGTTGCTAAGACAAAGAATGGTACCTGTAAAGCACATGGCACGATTTCTGTCAAGTAAGCTATAAATAAACTTATTTGTGAAGGTCCTTGAAGAGTACTTTAATACAGTAAACAGTAAAGGGCAGTTATCATCATCCTCACCACCTTCATTGTCACTGTTGCCATCAAAAGGTGACCGACAAGATCAAAAATTACTTTTATAGACCTCATCGTCTATCACACCTCAAATAGAAACAGTAATAGGCTCAAATGACAGTATGAACTTCACAAGTTAAACCCACACTTACAAATAACTTTGCCTCCCCCGGGCCTTTGACTGACTAAGGTTACAGGGATTTGTATGTGAAAATGGAGAAGCCTTTCCTAGATGTTGAGAAGAATGTTTTTGTTTTGATTTTGCCCCCACCTTGAGTCTGATCCGAATTGTGTAGTAGAGAGATTCCTTGGGCTGTGTACAAAGGAAAGAATTCACAGGCTCCACTTAAAGTGAGCTGAAACACTTAAGAAAACAAAGATTTCCTCTGCCTAAGTTTCCCAGGTGTACATAGGGAATCAGATTCACACTTCCATTTAGCAGTCACAGGACTTGTACACCTACAGTGATTTCCCAGGGACGCAATGCTGAAAATGTACCCCAAGGTGTCAGGAACAAATGTGTATAATGATGGCTGTCTTTCCTCACTACAACTGCAGTGTACGAATCTTAATGGATTTAAAAGAAATAGGAACTGACACTAAAATGGCACTTTTTATGAACAAGATATATTACATGTTCATTCCACACTTCTCCCCACAACAGTGGCATTTTCCCCTTTGAGAGAAAAATGCTCAGTCTGTGCCTCTATGCTGTGGTCACAGCACAGATTCAAAGGTGGGTGTTTTCCATTACTAATCTCAGCCGTGCCCAAAAGGGAAACTGGATCCCATAAAGGCCACCCCCCTCACATCCACTGCATGTACTGACGTCCTACACCACTGTTCTTCTTTCTTTCTTCGACCTCACATACTATCAGACAGGTCCAAAGGGCATCAGCATCCATCACCTTCCTGAATAAAACTCCATGTTGATACAAACAAGAGGCTCAGAAATCATCATTCCCCTACACACCTCAGCAAAGTGTTAATGCTCTTTGATTTCCCAGCCATGGTAGGAGTGGTCAGAGCCAACAGAAGAGAACTGGGCTCCTTCTTCATTATCCTCCCTCACTGATACAGGGAAAAACCACACTTTTCATGTGATTTGTCTGGGTCAGTTCAAGTTGTTTCAGAAGTCTGGTGAATCAGTTTAGACTCCTTGCTCTGCCAGAGTTAGCCATGGGCACATGGGGAATTACCTTGTCTTACGTAGATCTCACTGTCTTCACACTTAGAGTAAGTGGATTTGAGAATTTTTTTTCCTAAAGTTTTCATGCCTTTTTACCAACACCAAACCACTGATAGTTACTCTGTGGATTACTGTGTTGAATTCCGGTAGTGCAACCTGGACTTGGCCGAAATGCCCTTGTGGTTCAGGGGTACTGCCTGCCCTCAGATGGGAGAAAAGAGGGGAGCAGTGAGCATCAGCTTTGCTCTGCCTCGGTTATAACTGAATGATGCACAGAAAAATGTATTATCCAACTTGAGCACCGAGGGCTACTAAAGAATTTTTATCGAGAATAAAATTATTACTCCCAATCCTGCAAAGCCAGGTATGGATGTTACTAATGGATCTGGTAACATGTCAGTGTGCCAGCAAGATCACCTTCCCTGTCCCTGATACACTGTCATGTTATTTCTGTGTAAAAGAATCAGAATTCAAATATTAAGAGGTAGGATAGTTTTTCACATGTGTTGAGTCTCACCTACTTCTTCCCTGATTTAGAAGCACACCTGAACAAACTACCTTTCTGATCCCATTGGAAGTGCATTTTCAAGTCCTTAAAACTGCCATAGTGGCACATCTTTCATAATATATATACATATACAGATGTAAATGTTATATACAAAAATGCCATGTCTTGTTCTTGGCCACTTTGCCTACGCTGTATACACTTCAGCTACACCTATTTCCCTGTTACCAAAATGGTAATTTTGTCCTATAACTAATATTCATTATTTTCTTCTCTGGAAAAATGACAATAAAACTAATATGATGGTGCCCATCATCTGAACCCTATCTTAGAGGAGTGCCTCGTTGGCACAGTTGGTTAAGTGTCCAACTCTTGGTTTCAGCTCAGGTCATGATCTCAGGGTCTTGAGGTCAAGTCCCATGCTAGATTCCATGCTCAGTGTGGAGTCTGCTTGAGACTCTGTCTCCTCTCCTTCTACACCCTGCTTGCTCTATCTCTCTCAAATAAATAAATACGTAAATCATTAAAAAAAAAAAAAAAACCTTACCCTGGGATATTAGCTGCTATTAAAAAAAAAATACTGACAAAAGAATTCTATTCAAATAAAAAGGTTCCTTTTACTGGACTTTACCTTCCAGTGTTTGGTCTTTAATCACTCTGTTTTTAAGTACAAAAACCCCACTAAATTAGCAAGGAACTACTATGAGTTAGTTACAGGTATTTGAATTTAATTTTTATCAAGAAATTGCTCAAAGGAGAATTAGGGGTGACAACTGTATTATTTTCCAATGGTTGTGTAACAAATTACCACAAACTTAGTAGCTTAAAACAAAACATGTATTATTTCACAGTTTTTATAAAGCAAGAATCTGGGCATCACCTGGATACTCTGCTCAGGGTTTCACAAGGCTAGGATCAAGGTGGTGTCTGAACCAGAAATCTCATCTGAGGCTTGAGGTCCTCTCCAAATTCACAGATTGTTGGCAAAATTCAGTCCCTTGTGGTTGTAGGACCAAGGCCCTCAGTTCCTAGAGGCTATCTGCAGTATCCTTCCACCTAACCTTCTCTACAACACGACACTTCATTCCTTCAAGGCGACAGGAGAATGCTCTCCTGATCTTCTTTCATAAATTTCACTGATTAGGTCAGACCCACCCAGGCTAATCTTCCTTAAAGTTAATTTTCTTAAAGATTTATTTATTTATTTGAATGAGAGAGACAGAGAGAGAGAGAGAAAGAGAGAGAGAGAGACTGGTGGTGAGGGGCAGAAGTAAAGAATCTCAAGCAGACTCCCTACTGAGTGCAGAGCTTAGGCAGGGCTCAATCTCATGACCCACAAGATCAGGACCTGAGCTGAAACCAAGAGTCAGATGTTTAACCTACTGAGTCACCCAGGTACCCCCAAATTAATTTAAAGTCAACATACTAGGCATTTTATTTAGGTCTGAAAAATTCCTCACCTTTGCCATAGAAGGTAACTTAAACAAGGGAGTGAAAGCCCATCATATTCACAGGCCCACTCACAGTCAAGAGGAAGGGATTATACAGAATGTATATATGAGGGAGCAGGAATTTTAGGGACTACCTTATGAACCTACCTACTTCAAGTGTATGTGGAGGTACAAGAATGGTCATCCACATGAAGAAATGGAATATTAAGGAAAGAATTCCAGGAATAATCAGAAATAGAGTTTTCAAAAAGCAATCAATCTCATTCACAAAAGTGTACATGTATCTATGTATCATATGCACATATATGTTATATATGTGTGTATGTATGTATTGAAGTGTTATACATGTATCTATGTATCATATGCATGTATATGTTTTATACATATATGTATGTATTTATTGATGTATTGCACATAGATGTTGCACATAGATGCAACCATTTATTGATGTACTAATGTGCCCAAAACACAAATAAAAGAAAAAAAGAAAAATAATCACCAGTTACATAACAGAAGAGCATAAAAGTAATTTAAACACATCTCTACATGTATAAATTTTTAAAATTGAAGCACAACAAATATTTTGTAAGTATTTAATAACTTCATGCAGAAAGATTCAAACTTCAAATAATAATAGAAATAGACAGTGTTGCCTACTTGTTTAATTACCAATTTTTTTTTAAATGAGCACATATGGGTTGATATGAGTTGCTGAAATGGGTCCCCTCAAACACTGATGTTGATGGTGAAGTAAAGAGGAAGTGAATGGGCCTTAAAAATATTTATAGCGTTTGACCTAGAAACTGTATTAGGCTATCTGGATCCTTCTTCCTCTGATGCCATGGCCCTTAGAAACCTGGGGTAAAATATTAAGGGGAAAATTAAGTTACCTAGATAAATCCTTACAGATCTTACTGGTCACATGGCTTATATCACACCATGAGAATCAAGCAAAATACAGATTCCAGTTTGCCTCAAGGATGAAGATTTTGGCAAAAAATAAATAAATAAATAATAAAAATCTTCCAAATTTCCAAAAATATATTTTCTATAATAAAAAAATGCATACATAAGAAATAAGGTTCAAAGTGAGTATCAACTTGGCTTTACCACCTAAAGATCCCTTCTGATTGTGCAAAATTATTTTTATCACAACCAATTGTTTCAAGGCACATAAAACTGGTCATGTTACTTGTCAAAAATTAAAAGCTTAAAAGTAAGTTTAAAATTCCCCTCCTAGAAATCCATTCCTCTCTTGCTGTACCTTTGCTAGCAACCCTATAAAAAGGGGGCATGGGAAAAGGGGATGGAGAGCTTCATTGAAAGGTGGAGAGAACCTTAACCTTAACAAGAGCTATGGCTGGGGCACCTGGGTGGCTCAGTGTTTAAAGCCTCTGCCTTCCGCTCGGGTCATGATCCCAGGGTCCTGGGATTGAGCCCAGCATTGGGCTCTCTGATCAGCAGGGAGCCTGCTTCCTCCTCTGTCTCTGCCTGCCTCTCTGCCTACTTGTGATCTCGGTCTGTCAAATAAATGAATAAATAAATCTTAAAAAAAAAAAAAAAAAACAAGAGCTATGGCTTTCAAGAAGAACCCTGGTCTTGCTCAAAAAATAATTTTCTCACCCCTGATATCACATGTCCTATGTTAAAAAGCCTAAATCACAGTTCATACATTGCATTGGGGAAACCATGAATTTTTTTAAAAGATTTTTATTTTATTTATTTTAGAGAGAAAGAGAATGCATGAGCTGGAGAATGTAACTTAAACAAGGGGCAGCAAGAGAGGGAGGGGCTCAATCTTACAACTCTGAGATCTGGACCTGAGCTGCAAACCAAGAGGCCAACTGATCCACGCAGGTGCCCCAGGGAAACCGTTATTATCCTCCTTCCCCACAAATACCCTTTTTGATCGAGGGCTATGACCATCCAAGGCAACCCTCCAAGGTTATAACCTCCCAGCTCCAAGATCTGGAGCATGATTCTTTAATAGAGATATTCCAGTTCTATTAGTCAAAAAGAACAGTAATAAAACATGCCAATGTAGAATTGTTACAACTAGACAAAGGTCAAACATCCAAAGGCAGCCTGCCTCGAAGAATTTGGACAAAGTTTAAGTAAAGGATGCCATATTGGAACTTCTTTTTAGTTTATTTCTAATAATTAGCTCCTTAATTTTAGACTTTGGTAAGACTATTTATCTCACCAGATTCAAATGTGGAGCAATTATGCTAAGCAAATAACTCAAATCATAAATAAAAAAGTTATATCCCATGGTCCTAAGAAGGTATTATTCTTAACAATGAAAAAGAGAGAAATAAGAGGAAATACATACATACACACACACACACACACACCCTTCTAAATAGGGGGACGGGTATTGAAATTTTGGTACTTATAGATGGTAAATACCATGAATCCATTAATAATTCCAAAATCTAAGGTTCTGTGATTTGAGAGTGTGAACACTATAACATAAAGTGAGAAAATTCAACAAGCTCTAAAATAATAAACTGGACCCCTAATTGTACCCTGAGGCTCTAGGAAACCAAATTCACACATATTACAATTGCAGATACTTTCTTCCCTCATTTGTGGGAATATAAGTGGGAAACTTAAAGTCTCCTTCAGACCACTGGTGATTCTATTAACTATAGTAATTTATAAAGCAGTTTTGAGGCAAAAGAGCCTCAGTTTATTCATCTATTTATTCACCTGGGTGGCTTGATTGTACTGTCACTCCATCTCAGGCTGTAGCAAGTGGCTTTCTTAACTGTGATCATTTTCCCAGGTGGGGAGGAAATGATTCAAAGAGACAAACTTTTTATAGATGTGAGTTGCTTCATACATGAAGGTAAGGAAAGGAGGGCATGTATCTCATGGAGCACTGGGTATGGAGCATAAACAATGAATTTTGGAACACTGAAAAAAAAAAAAAAAAAAAAGAATAACACCAGCAAGTGTTGAAATTAAAAAGCAAACGCATAAACCTCGGCAGAACAAAAACATCTGGGATTCTTGGTCATTCACAATTGATCTGACCTACAAATCCTAAGGGTTCACTTTATGTACAAATGGACCAGGAAGAAATATGCCGAATAGTTTCTCCTTGTTTAGTGAGGTATCATGAGTTTCTTTTATCTTATTTGCCTCTCTCTTCCAAATTTCCAAAAATACATTATTTCTATAATTTAAAAAACCACACAGGCATAAGAAATAATGTCTAGGGTGAGCATAAGTTTGGCTTTACCACCTATGATCCCTTCTGGCTGTGCTAAATTATTTTCATCACAAGCAATTGTTCCAAGGCATATAGAACTGGTCATATTACTTGTCAAACATTAAAAACCTTTTCAAACTTTTCCCTTTATAGCAGATAAACAGTTAGTTGCAAAAGTGAACTATTTTGCAAAAGCAGCCTAAAAACATGGGAAATAATGGTCTATTTCCCTTTTATACTAAGTGAAGGGTTTCCTATCATTTTAGCAATCATTAAGATTTACTAATGAAGAGTTTGAAATGGAGTCTAAAAAAGGAAATATAAAGTTAAGTGACTCATTTTGTGTTTTGAGAGGTAAAATATTAAGAGGATAAAGAAGTGCTATCTCATCAATCACAAACCACACAGCCCTGGAAAAGTAACACAGCCCTTTCCAGCAGTAGCCACTGCTGAAGAACACCATCGGCCTAGCGAGACTACCTTCTAATAGGTGAGAGGCTATTTCAATCTCCATACCCATTTAATCACAGAGCTGTTTGAGCACTGACTGCCAATTATCCTGAATTATGTGTCATATAGTAGGTTTGTGATCTGAGCTATAGTGCATTAGGGACCCAGCAGAGACCACCATGTTGATTTGACCAGGTTCTTAGAGTCGGGATGAATAAATTAACGCAACAGAATGATTCTGATGAACAGAAGATTGGAGCCAAGCTCCCAGAGATGGAAGATTAGTGACTAATCAGCTCTAACACCTGGTTTCCATAACACTCTAATAACAACTCCTCGTGCTGCTCTAACAAAACACAACAGCCTCTGCCAGGGGGAAAAATGTGAAATAGCCTCAAAAGTTATGGCTTGGGGTGTTTTATTCACAACAGGATGTATTTCACCTGTTCTTGGAAATTAGGAGCAGCGGCAACCCTCCCCCACCCCACCCCCGGCCCTCCTTATAATGGGACGGACGGCAGGGATGGCTGTGAATTCCAAACAACCAGGTTCCCAGGAGAACAGATTGGATGAGAAATCCACGGCTGCTAACTTTTCAATTCAACTTACATCAGCTAAAGGGAGGAGGTGGAGGGAGAAGGAAAGGAGGGGGAAGAAGGGGGGGGGGGGATTAGGCAGAGGACAGTGGAGGAGGAATCCTAATAGCTAATGCTGATGGGACTGTGGAGTCACATCCTACATTGAAGAGAGACCCCCAGATAACAATCAGGTCTGGCTTCTTACCTTTAGGTTCAGGGTAAACAAATGCAAAAGCCCCCAGACCAGTACTTAGGTTAATCTGGAAAAAATGCCAAGCCCCTAACATCTGTCAAGTACAGCTGAGATGGAAGACACAGCCAAATGTCTCATATAAAAGCAAGCTAAGATCTTCAAATACACTTGGCATTGCAGTTCCTCACTGGACACGTGAGGAAGTGCCATTTCGGCCAGTGCTGCTGATCAGCATTCAGAGGAGGCAGCCCTGGAAGACCAGCGTGGTCCATTGTCAGTCATCCCTGTGGCCATCCACTTCTTGAAAGGCAAGTCACTAATTATGACATGTTTTGTTAAATCAGAAAGCATTTAACCAAGAATAGTTGAGTCTCACAGAACATAGAAAAAGTATGCTGAAATAGCATTTTGACATCTAGCAGATTTGAGGTATCAAAGCATTAGAATGATTCTCTCACGACTGCTTAAAAATTTGTTGGTGCCTCTCTCTGCTAACCTCACTGACAAACCTACGAAACTAAAAAAACCCAATTAAATGACAACTAAGTGTACGAAGCCATAGCTGAGGGTAAGGGAACATTATTCACATCACAGAAGAAAGAACAAATTTGTTTGGCAGAAGATACGTCATTCATTCTCCTGAAATTTTTCAAACATGATTTGATGTTTGAGAATGGGAATGAGATCGACACTGGGCTTCTCAAAGAAACGAGGCAGGTCAGACCGTCTTTGCATCTCCTATTCATGACAACTGAGTCCATTCACACAACTGGACTCTCTAGTCACAATCTGTTAAATTCTGTAACTTAATCTCCAGCCAGGGGTCGGATCATCAATTTCGATTTCATGTTTCTTTTTTTATTCAGGTTATTTCCTCACTTAAGACACGATGCTATGCCCCACATTTGGCTTGTCAGCCTGTGAAGACCCACGCTTTTTGCCGTGACTGACAGAGAAACCAACCACACATTGTCCCAAGGGCTGTTTCCAAATTTGGTCTCCCAAAGGGAAGCTCGCTAAACTCCTCGAGGCTTGCTTTAATACCGACCCATTTTCACAGCTTCATTTTTTCTAACACCTGATTCCTTCTTTGCCTCAGCAAGCCTCACTGAAGGCAGACTGGGGAAAAGCAGCTATTGTTTTATCTGTATTACGCTAGAAATCATTTCCTTCACCTTGTGTCCAGTTCTTCACCCCTGAAGTTGAATTTAGGCCTAAACGTCAAAGGGGAGAGACATCTCCTTGAAATAAAGTGTATAACGGGCAATCAACCTATAAGAATTCATAGCTACTCTTCTTTTTATTGTTTTATTTTCTTTGTTGAAATATTTTAGAGAGTAGTATTAACTGAAGTAAAGATTTCTCTTGAAACAGATGTTCAAAGAGAAATTCAGGGGGGAGGAAAAAGAACATTTAAAAGGGTTGATTGAACTTACAGTCACAAAAGCCACACTCTGGGACATCTGCCGAATCCCAGTCTGTTAAATGTTTTGTCTTCTTACCCCAAATTGTAAATGCCCTAAACTATAAAGTGGGAAGAAGAGAGACATCGCCGATGTTCTGTTGAAGAATTCCCCCTGCCCACCCCCCCACCAAAGGGGCCTGAACATATAATCACAGCACTCAGCGCAGCTTCCATGGGAATAGCAGGGAACCATTTCATGTGTACAAAGTACAGGTGAGAACACAGGCATCACCATAGCAAAACCCTCAAATCTGGAATGAGAGGAGCCTTGACTGTGTCCCTCAATGACACTCTGGAGGTTTCTGAGGTGGGTGAAAGGAACATGGAGGTTTACGGTCAATCTGAAAACATGCCATGTTTCTAAGCAACTGCAGCCCACAAATGATCTTTAAGAGATGGAACCAAATGAAATTCCAGTCTTGCTTTTTATGCGGTTCTACATCATAAAGTTTATGCCACTGTGGACAGATAGGAATTTCATGGAAGAGCTTGCAACCTAAGACAGTGATTGCTTGTGGGTCACAGGCCTTTTGAGAATCTGGAGAAACGTATAAAAACCTCACTCCAGAAAACTGCAGGTACTCACAAATACATAATGATGTGTGTACTACTTCAGGGTTTTCGGCAAAGATAAGGATCACTGTAGAAGATATAAATAATTAATTTTGCTTATTCGTGATGTCATACCAATACAACTAAAATCCCCAAATCAAATTAGCTTAGTTTGGTCTTGCAACTTAGCTTCAAGATGCAGGAAGGAAAATGGTACATTTAATGGGTCATTATACACAAGAAAAGAGCTCTAATTATCATCCTCTGAGTCTAAAGCTTCAATCCTGAAATACTGAAAGGGGCAGAGGAGGTAGGGAAGTAGAGAAGCTGGAAAGAGTCATATATTGCTTTGCTCAATTTGCTACCACAGGAAGGAAATCAAAGAAAGGATTTTTGATTCTGATCCTTGTATCTGGAAGTTTAAATGATCAATGGGGGCAAAAAATTATGGCGACAAGATGCCATAGCAAGCACCTTTTCCATGGGCACTAGATGGTATTTCAGGAAATAAGGAAGATTCTTGTCTTCACCTATAAAATCAGTATGGTGAATGTACCTAACAGGCAGACATGGAAGATTAAATGAGTTTATCTGTCTGAAAGAGATCTGCAGACTTTTAGGTATTGTATGAAAGTCAGCTATTATTTTTACAAAGGGCTCCAGACTTGTAATAATATTCAGATTGGATAAAAACTCAGGAAGTCCCAGAGTCCCTTTTGCTTGTTCTTACATTAGCCTAATGACTGGCCGGCAGAATCTGGGATCTGAACTCTGTTTGGAGTGCTAAAGAAGTGGACACGCATTTACATGTCCCAACAACATCAGGGAAGCGGCTGAAGTTTGGAATTCAGTCTGCAGCCATGCTGCACTAGTCATGACTATGTCACTTATGCCATGCATTTTCTGAATTATTTAAGACAGGGATCTCCAAAGGAGATGCTGTGCCTCAAGTTTGGGCACAAGAAAATCACTGGGATGGAGGGCAGAAAAGATGAAAACTACCATTTACTTATAATTCTTTATCTTGTTTTTGAGAAAAATAATCATTTTTATTTAAGAATAGGCATAATTAGCATAGTTACACATGTATTTAATTTATATATATAACACAATTAGCTGGTGTGTTTAATTTTTGTACTGCTTGGTGTACCCACTCAAGAATGTTTAATGGACAAGTTCTTTTACACAGGCAACATTAACTGATTTCCTGGTTGTATGACAGCATTATTCCCATGAGAGAGTCAAGGAAACCAAGCATGGGAAAAGTGATTTCTGCACCATCTTATCTAGCAAGACCAAGACAGAATTCTAGGTTTTAGCTCTAAGGCCTACCCTTTAAGACCTCTACAACTAGATAGGACCTTTCTGAATTCAGCTTTTGGCAGAAGTCACCGGATGGTATCCAGAGGGCTGCAGACCAGACTGGTGTTTGACCAGAAAGCACAAATAGGGTAAGGACATAAGAAGGGGAGATGGGTTGGCTTCCTGGGGTGTATTAGTTCAGAGCAGCTCTGCTAACAAGACCCAATAGTATGTATAGCTAAGCGGCAACACAGAGTGATCCCAAATGAGTGCAAATTGATCATGTCTACTATTACCATGGACAGTCCTTAAGTGCCCCCAATACTTAAATACGGACAAATGAGACACTTCTTTCCACCCTGTCCAACCAAAAAGACGAAAACAAAAACTTGTTACCATCACTACATTTATGTATTATTTATAAATGGCATTTTTGGTATTTCTTGCACTTTCCTATCTTCCTGTAAGGTGCTATATAAATGCTAACTACTGTTTGTATTTAACAAGCCTCAGCTAGAGGAAAAATGTGTACCTTGGTTTCTGCAGTCAGGGCAAAAAAAAAAAAAGCTGAAAGGAAATTGCCTATTCTGGGTTACAACAACATAAACTTGACTTCTTCACCTTACGTTCTCCTCCCTGTTTTCTGGTTCAAAACTGTGTTCAGAGCCAGGAATTCATTTTCTTGGATATATTCAAAGGATATGTTTCAACAACAAGGAATTAGTATAATTCTTGAAAACACCAAGTAATTTATTCTTTTAAGTTTTGGGTACATGAGTGGACAGAAATGGGTCTAAAAATACCCTATTTTTCTGAACACAGAGATTTCAAAGGCATGTACGTTTCTGGGCAAAAAATAAATGTGAGAAAGCTCTGTCCTTTTATAAGTCAAAAGGAAAACGCAATATTACCTTTAATGTGTAAAATGAGATGGGTACTTAATAATTAATTTGCCAGATTAGTTGTACTAAATTAATTATATTGCTACATTTCTATTTCTGAAATCTGTATCTGAAGTAGGTCTTAAAAATTCAGAAACTGGCCATTTTTTTCTTTATGGTTCAGGTGGCTCATATTGCTGATTCTGCAAGTTAGCCTGCTTGGATATGAGCCACTTACATATAAAATACATATGTTACAGAATCATAGAATCTGAAGGCTGGCAAAAATCTCTAAAATAAGCTACTGATCTCTTATTTTTTGAGAGGAGAAAAGAGTGTCCCCAAAATGGGAAATCAAACAGCTGAGTCTGTAAATAACAAGGAACCTAAAAATGGTGTATTTATTCAGCAAATAATTGCTGAGTATGAAACACTGGCCTGAGTCTGGGTATATAGTTGTATTCAAAGACAATGATATGGCCACATAAACGATCAAAATTAAGGAAGGTATTCATTGACAAGGAAGATGGTTAACAAGGTGTTATTAGGTCTTTACTATGTAAATAAATATGTTCCTAACAGGAAAACTTCAATTTAAACACCTGTCTACTAGCAAGTATTAGACCTATCAGATTTGCACACCAGGAAATTGAGGGGAGATGATTTCCTAAGAACTTCATATCAAGTAAGAGGTACGGTCAGGACCACTATAAATACCGGCTCTGTGAGCTGAATGCATCATCAAAACAGCATCATTTTCATGCTTGACCTTTTGTACCATCATCTCTAATCATGTGTGTGAATGTGAGGTATAAAATAGACAACAATGAGCGATGATTTACAGCAAATCACAGTAAAAAATAACATAACAGGCCTTTAAATGCAACCTTGCCTAAGTTGTATAAATAATGTTAGTTCTCCTTGTTTGAATTTGTAGTAAAGAGGCAGATGGACAGAAATGAAGACCTAATGGGAGATAAGGTTTAAACAACAACAACAACAACAACAAAACAGAGGGACACTTTACTGTCAGAATCTCTTCCCGAGTTGAAACAAAATGCTCATATTGCTAAAATTAGGTATGACTATTTTAAATGCATCCATATTAATAGAAATGTACACATTTTATATACCTTTCACTATTTGCACATCCAAATAATTTTGACCTCAAGAGAGCCTAAAGTTGTTATTATTATTATGTTTATTTTGGGGATGATTTCCTTGTAAAAGCAACAGAGGAGAAACAGAATCATGGATTACCTTATGTCTGAAATGTCAGCAACACAGAAGTTGGTAGACTTGTATGAAAACTCCTTTTATTTCCATACCTCCACTTAAAAAAATTAAGAAGACCTTTCTCTGACAATTTATTTGGGGATAGAGTAAAAAAGGCAAATGAAAAATTAGAAGTTCTGCATTCTTTTACACTACTCTAAAGTTGTAAAAGCAATAAAGAACACAAAAAGTTTAGAACATATTTTAGAAAGATTTCTAAGGTCATATTTTTAAAGAACAAGTTTTTTTCTTCACTGTCACAAAACAGTGTAGGAAAACATGGAAGAAAAAAAAAATCAGAATAAAGTTCCAAATTAAGTACAAAACAATTCAAATAATACTTTTAAAAAGCAACAAGAGTCATTTGCAAATATCTTCTCCCATTCTGTCAGTTGTCTTTTGGTTTTGTTAACTGTTTCCTTTGCTGTGCAAAAGCTTTTGATCTTGATGAAATCCCAATAGTTCATTTTTGCCCTTGATTCCCATAAAGGGCTAGTGTCCAAAATCTATAAAGAACTTAGCAAACTCAACACCCAGAGAACAAATAATCCAATCAAGAAATGGGCAGAGGACATGAACAGACATTTCTGCAAAGAAGACATCCAGATGGCCAACACCCAAAGAACAAATAATCCAATCAAGAAATGGGCAGAAGATATGAACAGACATTCCTGCAAAGAAGACATCCAGATGGCCAACAGACACATGAAAAAGTGCTCCACATCACTCGGCATCAGGGAAATACAAATCAAAACCACAATGAGATACCACCTCACACCAGTCAGAATGGCTAAAATGAACAAGTCAGGAAATGACAGATGCTGGCGAGGATGCGGAGAAAGGGGAACCCTCCTACACTGTTGGTGGGAATGCAAGCTGGTGCAACCACTCTGGAAAACAGCATGGAGGTTCCTCAAAATGTTGAAAATAGAACTACCCTATGACCCAGCAATTGCACTGCTGGGTATTTACCCTAAAGATACAAATGTAGTGATCCGAAGGGACACGTGCACCCGAATGTTTATAGCAGCAATGTCTACAATAGCCAAACTATGGAAAGAACCTAGATGTCCATCAACAGACGAATGGATAAAGAAGATGTGGTATATATACACAATGGAATACTATGCAGCCATCAAAACAAATGAAATCTTGCCATTTGCCACGACGTGGATGGAACTAGAGGGTATCATGCTTAGCGAAATAAGTCAATCGGAGAAAGACAACTATCATATGATCTCCCTGATATGAGGGAGAGGAGATGCAACATGGTGGGTTAAGGGGGTAGGAGAAGAGTAAATGAAACAAGATGGGATTGGGAGGGAGACAAACCATAAGTGACTCTTAATCTCACAAAACAAACTGAGGGTTAGTGGGGGGGGGGGGGTGGGGGGGGGGGGGATTATGGACATTGGGGAAGGTATGTGCTATGGTGAGTGCTGTGAAGTGTGTAAACCTGGCGATTCACAGACCTGTACCCCTGGGGATAAAAATATATTTTTTTAAAAAATAAAATTTAAAAAAAAAAAAAAAAAGCAACAAGAGTCTTTTAAGAAAAGAAGACTTATGCAATGTCTAATGGATGCACTGAACTGCCATAGCAGCGTACTCACAGAATAATTTCATATTCGTTCAAATGAACTTTGAAGAAATCATTATAAATATACAGATATTAGCAGAATTTTCTCCCATGCAGGAACTTTTTCTTTTTTTCCAATTTAAATCACCAACACTAGCAATGCTACTTTCAATCTAAACATCCAAATAACAAATGCTAAAATAATGTTCAACTGAAATGTTTGTTACTTTATTTAAATTCCGATAAAAAAGCAAACTGCACTTACATACTGAATTTGAGAGGAGTTATTAGTTATCAGAAATTACAAAATCTTAATTTAACTTGCATTATGGGTGAAATCTCAAATAAGATCTGCTATTTAAAATGACTTTTTTTTTTTAAAGGAAACAGAAACTACCTATACATAATACCTAGATATGAAGAATAAAGAGAAGCATTTTAATTCTAAGTTCCCTCTAAAGAAATCTAAGATTTCAGGGAAAATGCAGTACACAGATTTCTTGAGTGTCATTACAAGACGAAAAATAACGCAAGCAATGCATATGGTTGTGTGTGTGCTGTTTTACAATGAAAAGATTACTTCATTGTGCTTGTCCATCACTCTACTGAAACCAACATACCTCACAATTTTTATTACATACAGAATTGAGTATGTAGAATTTTAATGTTTCCACTAATAAATTTATATGCAAAAGTAGGAACTCAATTAGATATTTTATTTCATCTAAGCAGTAATATTTCTTTTGCCCATGTTGAGCCAAATGCACATACAGCTCTTTTCTGCTCTACACAAGAGTATGTCAGTTCTCCATGTTGACCTAAAGGTAGGATATGTGGATCACACATACACATATGCACACACACATTTACACACACACTTGCACGCACATACAAGTGTGCCACTTCCTAGAAAGACCTGAGAACTAAGAAAAATCAAAGATTTAAAAAGGCAAACATTCCTGCTGATTTAAGAGAATGAAGGGAAGGATGGGAAAGGGAAAAGGGGAAGTTAGGAGGAGGAAGGAAAACTCATTACGATAAGGAACAGAGAGAAGTAAAAGGCTAACATTAGATTTGATTCTGTAACATTAATGGTCTCATTTTAGGGAAATTCGGGCCTGGTTATCCAGTTCAGCATTTTTGCTGTCTCAGGTTCTAAAATACTATGGCAGCTGTACCTAAACTTCCTACAAAATCTTTTAGAAAAACCACTGCTCACATATAGCCCATGGTTATTTTCAGCCAATCTCTTTGCTGATCTGCTTGAAGACTCTCCTTATGCATCTAAGAAATGCTAGGGTTGAGGAAATGAAACACCTACTGACAGCAAAACTCAACCAGCCTGTAGGTAAGTGGGCATGTCAGGCTCAGATGATTTACTTCTCCCGAGGGATGAAGGATAGCCAAGGAAAGGAAGGAAGGAGCAGATGATCTGGAGATAAATACTTCATCTGAGAAGTGCCAGAGAAGAGAAAAGGTGAGGAGAACCAGTGAGAGCACCCAGGCGGATGGTACCCAGGCTGGCAGCCTTGGACTCCAGCACTTCCTTCTGTAGCTCTCCCAGACCAGCCTTTGATGAGTAGCCTTCACATCTGCTCTGTTGTCTCATCCTTTACTCCTGTTCTCTCATCTAGGAGGATCACCTGTATTATTTTTACAAATTTCCACATGAAGCTGCTAGCAGGACATTCTAACCTCAACACTGGGCCCTGACCACAGGATGAGCAGCTGTCCTGGTCTGCCCCAGATGCGGGAGCTTCCCGGGACCTGAGACTCCCAGTGCTTTAAAGCCAGAAGTGTCACAGACAAATAGGGCAAGGTTATCACCCTACCTAACCATGCATTTCTTCTCTGGTGCTCAGACCCCAATGCTCACACAGACATTTTTAACTAAGTCAGGGCAAGAAATAAAAGGGAGTCAAACTGACATTCTAAGTATATAACCAGAAGTTCAGGGAAGCCTCGGGAAGCCTATGCCATCAATAAGCCTTATTTACTAAAGGGGAAGAAAAATGCCTGCAGTGTGTAAATCCTATGGTAACTGTTAATCCTCTCCAGAAGAAATAAATAAATAAAATTTTAAAAAAAAAGAATGCAGCTGATAAATTACTTAACCGAAAACGTAATGCTCAAAGCAGTAACCACAATGCAATAATTATTGGACTTGATTAAACATAAAAATAAATCTGTCTTTTACTTCTCTCTCATCCCATTAGTACGTACAATGAAAAGAAAAGCCTTTTTAAAAGGTACCTCACGGCCAATTTTCCCCCCTTAATTCTGCATTGTAACAAACAAAGGTAAAATCAAAAATCATGCAAGCGAAGTATAAGCTTTTTCCCATTATCCTTAGAAGGGTGACAGTGCCAATTAAAAAGACGTTTCCATGCAGCTCTAAGCAAATGCTTTTTTTAACTCCTTGATAGTGGAATGCCTTATTAAGATGAAAAGAATCACAAATGGCTTATAAATCATCAATATTTCTGGTGAAATCAATCTATTGGTCTCATTTGAAATGTAGAGAACCTCTCCTAACCTCATTGGCATAATGTTCCCTGTTTAAATGCCTGAGACTAAAATAACCATCTAATATCTAAAAATGAATGCTAACAGTATTATCTTTCTAAAAGCCAAAAGAAAAACGTATCACTTGATAAAACATGGTCAAATTTAAGATATTTCTGCTTTAAATGGAAGACAGTGGCCATACTTCATACGCATGTGTGCAAGTCTCAATGTGACTTTTTTTCCCCTCTGTTGAGATACTTGGCTTTGATTTTATTTTTATCATTTACGCTCTGAAATGCCAACACCACGCCATTCCTACAAAACACACTTTTATCCGTTTTTTTTTTTAAAGTCTGCGTTCAAGTTAGAAAGTAAGTCATATCTCCAGATCTCGTTTTGTAAAGGTTGTACTCGCCACAGGCTTAACACAACGGTTGGAGACAGTGTGGAAGGGATCGATAAAGTAGTATTACCCTTTGTGATGGTGAGTCTCTGCAGGACATTCCGGCTTAACTCTGCTGTCTGTGCGAACACTCCATCCCTACCCACTGGGAGAGTGCACTAAGGCACAGCTATGGACCAAGAGCTCCAACGAGGATGAGAAACTCACTTCCTTCACCTTGCTCTGGATCTGCTTTAATAAAGCTGGAGAAAATCTGGATGCTGTAAGAAAGAGTTTCAAATTTGAAAGACAAATGTATAAACACCCTGAAGTCTGAGGGCATAGGCCTTGACATTCAGACAAGTGTATGGATCATTCAGGAAGTTTCACTTTGGCAGGAGGCCTATAAATGCAGCAATTCTTCAACCTCAACATGTCACTTGTGATTTTAAAAAGCTAACTATTGTGGTCGCAGGGCGGCAACGCCGCAATGTAATGAGCTTATATTAATTGCCTCCTTCACTTGCCAAGTGGACTCAGGGAATAATACATTAAATTTGCCTCCAAATGAAATGTTTATAATTTTTCATTTGTCACTGTGAGAGTGAAATTACAACTCTGTCGCTATGAATGCTGTAAAGTGTAAGGATATGATCACACTCTTCCCATTCATGTTAACAGGAGAGCATCTAAAACGCTCTTTGGGCCAGAGACTTTGAGGCTTTGCGTGCTGTTCAGCAGGGACAATAAGGATCTGCTGCACTGCCTTTTTATTTATTTATTTATTTCTTCCCTGGTAAGTATCCTGAGAGATTCATTTGATTCAACAGACCCCACTTTGTTACTCTGGCAAAGGGAGTGGTAAGTATTACAAATTCACATGTAGGGCCTTGTGACACTACAGCTCACTTCAGTCCCTTTCTGTGCCCCAATTATCTTTCAGGCTACATTTTACCACTTTCTCTGATACGAATATGGGCAGCTGCCTACCACTTGTCCTTCCTCATGTCAAATATTCCTCCCATCAGACTTGATCTTTTCTCTGAGCCTGGTTGCCCATCCTAGTCTCTAAGATATAACCAAGTTGCTTAAACCTTTTTATAACTGACCCAAACAACAACAGACACCCTACTCTAGAATACATGTAAATAAGTAAGGAAAGTTCTGCAAAGAACTTTATTTCCTTCCTCTTTAAGCAAATTAACTTCAAGGGATTTAAAACCAGCTTAACTGTGTCATTTTTGGATTCGAACAACTGGGGGAACTCTTCTCTATTCTAGAAGGAGAGAGAGGTAGGTTTTGGATTTTAGTATAATTGCCTATTTCTCTTACTAGTTAGGTAGTGACTCCCTGTGTTGTAATATTTTATAACTTATATTTACACATATCTCAAATGATACTATAATATATAACCAGCATCTGTTCGGTACAAAATCCATTCATTAACTCTTATAGGCCACCAAATGAAAAACCAGAGAAAAGAGACCTTTCACTTTATCGTGTAGAACAGATTTATTTCCCCTTTGTCTTAACTTTTCCTGGCTGGACTACTTTTGTAGCTAAAAGTATCATTAATATGATTAAGTAAAGAGACAGCTGCAAAAAAAAAAAAAAGAGACAGCTGCCCTGGGCTGACACCCTCAGCCATACTAAGAACTTGCAAAACTTTCAACATTGCAGTTTCTCTTTACCATGTCCCAGATAAAATTCTTAGGTCAAGTTACCTACAGCCTCTGAAAGTGAGAGGGGACATATGAAAAATACATTCCTCCATCTAGATCAAGCCACAGGAATCACACAGAGATTGCTTCCTTTTCTATTCTGATACCTATTATTCTCCCCTATTTATTAAGTTGATAACTGTTATATGGTTTTCAGAAAATATAAAACTACGTGTAAGGTACCTCGCATAGAAGATACAATCCTAAGAGTAAGGCCTGCCCTCAACGGACATAAAATCTGACTGAGAAGAGAAGTCACACATACAGATGATTATAATTGGCCACTTTAGCCCTACCTGGCTAGGGGTTCAAGGGAGACACCACAGAAGGTTAAAGGGCTATGTTTAGTTATAAAGAAAGGGTTTGATAAGTAGAATGGGGTGGGGAGAGTCTAAGGGTAAAAATAGGAACATTAAAAAATAACTACATTATTCTAGGGTCTACATTCTATGCCAATGTCAAGAATGTTCTAGATGATCAGTTTCTGAAACTAGAAGAAAACCTCATTAAGAAAAGATCACCAAAGATTTACTGTTTATTTGAAAGAGGATCTCTGAATATTTTAGACATTTACCAATTACCGATTTACCAATCGGGCAACTTTGTGCAAGAGTTTGGAATTGAGAAAGACCTCAAACGAGCAGGTGACAGTTTAAACTTGAGGAACCAGGGGACTTTTATCAGAATAATGACAGAATAAAAACAACATGACAGAGAGGAGAAACACTGACTTTATAGAAAATATAGGACTTGGCAATTAATTGGATGTGAGATATGGCAGAGGAAGGGGAACAAAAAAGACATGCATTTCAAGTGTGGACATCTAAGAATGTGACAAAATGTTAAACAGAAAAGAGTCACCAGTGTTGGAGACATTATTAGCTTTTGGATCACATAAGTTAGCTTGGCTCTCGTGAAATCTGTTACACTGTTGAAAACTTAAAAAGTTAACTATCCTACCATGAGCCATCTGAAAATTAAATTACTGATAATAATCAACTTCCAAATAAGTATAATATCTGTGATACTTAATATGTTTCAGGGTGTATTTAGAATCTAAGATACAGTGTAAATCATTTTTAAAAAATGAAAAAAAAAGATGAAAGCATTCAGGGTCCATCTTAAAACAAAGCAACAGGGCATCTATAATATTTACACTGGGTACAAAATAAAACTTTGTCACATGTTAGTTTTATTTACTAACCATTGTTCTTCAGTATTTCATGAAACAAGTTCTGTATTTAACAGTACTAACAATGTGTCAAAACAGCAGTGTGGGAAGTGAGGGCACTAGGGAGTACCCCAAAACAAATCCGCCCGATGAGAGGAAGCATTTGCTTTATGTGACAGAGAAAATTAAATCTTCATGCCTACATAAGTACATAAGAATAAGCCCAAGTTGAAGGTGGCATTAATCTCAATCACTGTTTATTTGTGGGTGTTTAGACATATTACATGCAGGGTATGTTTCCATTATTGTTGTTTTGAATGAAGCATGCAGCATTTCATTGTGAGGAAACCAGGGAAATAATTTTCTCAGTTGCAGAACTCTAGTAACAAAGAAAAAAAAAAAAAACTACAAAACTCAGTTCACTTTATAGCCTTGCATGTTTAGCCCTGTTTTTATTTCAAGGGGGTAAAGAAATCAAGAACAAACCACTCCCTCAAATGTTATTAATAACAGAATTTCTCTACCTCACTATACATTTTATGTTTTAAAAAACCACATATGGATCATTTAAAAAGATTAAGATATGTCTGAAAAGAATTTCAGCAAAAAAGTGGTTAACATTTATCACAGTTTTTCAAAACAAAATTGAATTCTACTTTATCTGAAAACTTTCCAATGCAATATCACTTTTTCTTACATATATAGCCTGCAACTTACCTAGGGCACTATTTATCATTTGGAAAACTTAAGTACGCCACACACACTTGCGCATGCGCGCGTACACACACACACGCACGCAAAAATCACCTTGAGACAAACGAGAAATTCTCTCTTGGGAAAATCAAAACTGTATTAAAATGATAAGTAGCAAGTCTTCACTCTTCCTTCATTAACTTAGGCAGACAAGTGTGATATACACACACCAAAAAAAAATCAAGGTTCCAACATGCTCCTGGTCATAATAATCATCTTTGCTTCCTCCAGTCCACAAAGTTTGTTCATTTTTACAAAGATAGTATAAGCTGTGATGGAAAAACCAGTACCCAAAGGAGTCTTCCAATTATCCACACAGGTAGCCTAGCCCATCTGGGACCCCCAACAGGTATGGGTCAGGATTTAAAGATTCAAAATAATTATTGCAAAGGGAGTGCTTGAATGAATAATTTCTCTTCGGTATTTTAACCACCTATGGTAGTAAAGCAGAGAGAAAAGAAGCAGAAATTTGAGGTTTAAAAAGGTAGCAATAACACTGGAAGTAATAAAATTCAGGTTTGCCAACTGTTTTATGTAGCTGGTACACAGATTCTACAAGAGCACTTTCCAAGCTACCTAGCAATCACCCTTCATGGGTATCTCTGTCAAAACAGTGTTACGTGTCACCTGCTATAAATATTCACACCTCAGAAATCCCGGCCCTGCATCAGAGACACTAAGCCCAGAGGAAACCTATTTCCATAGTTCACATGCATACTTTATTACCTTTTGTATACAGAGATTGAGGCAAGGAAGTGGTCAGAGGGAGAAACGTATCATATCTTCAGACTCTGCTCTAGATTTTGGTTGAATCCAGGAGTGAATCCCAATTGCTTTCTCAAAGATAAAAATCATGCAGGAAATAAAAAGAGACTTTCTTAGGGATTCTCTTAAAAATGGCAAACATAAAAAAATGAAGGCTAAAAATATTAATAGTTTCTTCTGCCTGTTTTACAATGGTGCTAAATATTTTGAATATCACTCCTGCTGTTTGGAGAAGATATGCTGGCTTTTTGTGATTTCAGCCAAAATTCATTTGGATGCTGTGGCAGTTGATTTACCAAGATGGAGGTGACAACACTTAATACTGATTTTGTAATAGTTCCCTGGGGTATGACATTACAATTCCAAGTGAAAATGAAAATAAGCCCTCTTGAAGATCCTCTGCTGGTCTGTCCTTGTTCCATTTCCATTCTCTCCTTTTCCTGCTCTCTCTGGAAGCTAGGAAACTCAGCTCTAGACCTAGCTACCCCTGCCCTATTGGATTCAGCTAAAGAGAGGCAAGAGCAAGAGTTGAGAGGGAAGGAGAAGTCCGGGGTATTTCTTCCCATTCTGTCTTCCCTCTCCTCTCCTTCCCTAGAGCCTTCAGGGTCCCAGAATTGGCTGACCTGCATGCCAATGAGGCTTTACTAGGTTTTTTAAAGAGTACTAATAACTTGATTGTGCATTTTTTCCGAGAAGGAATTGAAAAGAATCATACTTGTTAATCTTCCTACGAGGACTTCTATAGTGTCTTTATCCCTCCTTAAAAACAGTATAGGCTATTCTATAAGAAGAGGAAATCAGATTTTATGCAAACACTTCAGTAACTATATACACTCCTTTGATGGGAGCAGTAAGCAAGAGTATGCGTGAGCCTTGTCTCAAGACAGATGGCATGGGCACTGGAGGAAGCATCAAGGCTAACCACACCTGATAAGTGTGGGTTAGCAGTGTCCTGCTGCATGTCTACAGACTTTCCATGGTGATAGAGGTCCTTACGTATCAACAGTATTCTAAGCATATAGATCATATTAAACATATACATACATATAAATCACTTAGGCAAGGCTACTCTTTTACAAGGAGTTCATTCCTATAGATGTACAACTACACAAAACAAATACATGAAGCAACAAATACTTTTCATATTAACTCTAAACTCCAGCCCATTTGACTTTTATCCCTTCAAGAGGCAGGAATATAGGTCATAATGGGAGTTACCTTTTGGATAAATAATGTTGTGTTTTGTTTTGTTTTGTTTTGTTTTTTAAGATCTATTTACTTATTTTAGAGAGAGAGAGAGAGAGAGCACGTGTGAACAAGTGGGAGGGGCAGAGGGAGAGAGAACCTCAAGCAGACTCCGCACTGAGAATAGAGCCAGACCTGGGGCTCCATTCTACAGCCCTGAGATCTGGACCTGAGCCGAAACCAAGAGTTGGCCGCTTAATGAACTGCACCACCCAGGTGCCCCTGGGAAAGTGAAATTTTTAAGTAGCATAGCTTCTATTGTGAACAACAGCTAATATTTATTGACTCTTTAATATGGTCTATGCACTGTGCTGAGCATATTACATGTAGTCTGACTTATTATTCTAAATGACCAAGTGAACAGAGTACTCCTACCCTTTTCATTTTACAGAGACAGAGAAACAGAAGCTCATGGGGTTAATGTGATTTGCCCAGGGTAAGAGACGTAAGTGACAGAGCCGGAATGTGAATGCTGGCAGGCTGATCTCAGTGTCTACAAGATATAGTATCATTCTAATACTAGCTCATTTTTTTTTTTAAGATTTATTTATTTACTTTAGAGAGAGAGAGAGAGAGCAAGTTAGGGCAGGGACAGAGAGAGAGGGAGATAAGCAGACTCCCTGTGGAGCATGGAGCCAGAGGCAGGACTCAATCACAGGACTCAATCCCAGGACTCTGAGATCATGACTTGAGGCCAAATCAGGAACCGGACGCTCAACTGACTGAGTCACCCAGGTGCCCCAATACTAGCTCATATTTAATGGATACTTAGCATGAAGTATAACCTTGACGTGATTTTATGTCCATATTTTCCTTTCTACAACTATTATCACCCTATTTTACAGAAGAGAAAATTAAGGCATAAAGAGTCGGTGTAGATTGCCCTGGTTTACACTGCCAACAGGAGAAGAGAACTGCAATTTAAACCCAATTCTTCTGACTCCAAAGAAAGCACCATATCTCACTGCACAGACACTTCCATTCCAAAGTTTAATTTAATGTTATGATTAAACACAGGCATCATTTTCAATATCAACAAACATTTATAGCACACTTACTGTGACCAAGGTCTTATGGTAGCTGCTACAACTGAATGCAAAGAACTGAGGTTCTTTCTATCGTTAACCTTAAAATAAAGCTAGGAAAACAAAGCACAAAAGCTCATGAAAAATCTAAGGTTTGATTCTGTTAACCATAAGTTTTTTAAAAATATTCAAAACATATCAGAAGTAAGCAGGTGATTATTTGAATGCAGAAGAAAATTCAGGAGATGAAGACTTGTACTGGAGACTTGTACTACAATTTTCCAGAATGAAACTTCAGGCAGTCTTAAAGAAGAGAGATGGACTTTCCAAAAAACAAAAAAGAGAGAGAGAGAGAGAGAGAATATGGAGAAAGACGCGTGGTGGACAGTTTTAGCAAAGACAGCCGGCAAATACAGAGAGGGGTCAATGCAAACTGAAGACGAGTTCAGATGTCAGCAGAGTGTGGACCATATTCTATAAATGAAGAGATGTTTGACCTCAGCCATAAGATGATACGAAACACTGCTTGAAGAAGATAAATTCTCTGTTCTAGATAAGTGCAAACAATTCAGACTTATACAGAGAAAGTAAATGAAGCTACAACTAACTTGAGGGTTGATGTAAGATTTTTCAGAACACCTATATGGCAGCCCCTGTCAGCATGTTTATGCTTACACTGAAAAACAGGCAGATTGATTTTCCCTGATTAAGGCTGCTTCAGTCTGGTCTGATGAGTAAATACCCAAAGCAGCCACATGCTTAGCTGCCCTCCCTCTGCAATTAGCACGTATTTCTTTTCTACTATACTCAAGGTGTGGACCTAAATTTGTAATTCTTAACTTTTCTCAGAGGAGGCACATATACCAGTCCCTTGATCTTATGATTCCCCTGCTCCTGCTAATAGGGACATTCATTCATTCATTGTTTACCAAATACCTACAAAGTGCCAGGCCAGGTGGTAGGCTTTAAAGATGCAAAAATAAAATATGATCTCAGTCTTTAAAGAGCTCACAGTCTGCTTGAGGGAGACCAAGAAGTGAGCAGTCACAACATATTGGCTGAAGTGCTGGAACAGTCCTATATACAGGGTGCTACGCGATCACACATAAAAAAGCCTTCATTCTGCCTGGTGCGTTCTGCCATGTCTTCCAAAGAAAGGAATTTTTAACTGAGATGTGAAGAATAAGTAGCCATTCTCCAGGTGGCTTAGAAGGGAAAAGATATTTCTAACAGAGAGTGAAGGATGTCCGAATGCCTGGGAATCTGGGTAATTGTCACAAAGAATGATTCAGAGCAGAGTTTAAGATAGGAGAGTGATCAAGAGGGGTTGGCTACCACAGGGTGTCTGAACTTGATTCCATGATTACATTTGAGTTTAGAAAAAAGACAGAGGGAGACCTAAGGAGTGGGATCATAGGAACTGAGCAGAAAAAATTTATGTACATCTGAAAGTTATCATTAAAAAGATCATCTAATTTTAACAGGTGATGATTTCCCTAGTCCTAAGAATTGAAAGCACCACATTTTGTCAGAATTTGGAGGCAGAACTTGCTGATTCAAACAACAACAACAACAAAAGGATAGTATTTTCCCAGCTCTGAGTCAATAAAACCAGCTAAAGAATTACCATTCTACCTCCCAAGTGTTAACTTAGACAACTTGTCAAGAATTTGTCTTAAATAGCCATCCAGGTGGCCAAAGGTGGAAAATGAAGAAATGGTAAGGAAGGTTTGGTCTTGCCAATTATAGAAATTTTAGGCCAGATCCATGACCTGGCTTTGATTAATCTAGAGCCTGGTCCATGATTTTAAACATATGTCTCTACTAATCCTAGGCTCTGGGGACCAGCCACTCTAGTTTCCAGATTACTGAGAAATTACTCCCTGACTCCAAGTCCCTATGCCCTGCACCTCCAGAAAAGTGGAAAATTATTAGAGAGGAACACTATAATATCACTGAGAACAGGCTACTTGGGTATTTCATGATCAGTAGTAAGAAGGTTAACAGAAATAATGTAGATATTGAATGCCTCCTCTACATTGGCTGCTTTAATGTGTTATTTAAAGCATACTACATTTTGACAAAAAGTTTATACAATAGTGTGACTGAAATAACTTTTCATACAGATGACTCAAGTTAACTAGAAAAAGATTTGGAACTTAAACAATCAAAATAATAAACCTCCTTTCCATATACGTATTTCTTTACAGTTTAAAGAACACAATCACAAACTTAATTTTGCCTGAAGCTCTTAACAATATTCTGAGGCAGGAAGCACAGATTTTCATGCCCAGCCTACCTTAACAAACAAAGATAACTGATGGTACTTTCCAAGGACAGGTTACAAAATTTATACAGATGCAAAAATTACCAAATATCCAGGTGTCTACTGACAGCTTCATTCTGAGGGCCGGGGGGGTGGGAATCTGATTCTTCCCCTTCTATGTAAAAGTATATGTATGCGTGTTTGTGTGTGTCAAACAGTGTTTTGTAGACATAAGTCTCAACCTGTACCATGGAATTAGAATAATAACAATAATAGCAACAGCTTTAATTTGATATCTGAATGACCATTTATAAAATATTTCTCCATTCACTGCTTAATACAAACTTCATTTTCATAACGTGAAACAGGTAGGCATTATGATGCTTCCTTTACAGATGAGAAAAGAGAGGTTCGGAAATTTCATTCAGGATTTTGTAGCAACCAAATGTGGAGGCAGCTGGAGTTCTGGTACTTATAGCCCAATGCCAGTCCCATGGTAGGAAAATGTCCCAGTTCTTCCTAGTAGTTAGAATGTCCCCTCCCCTAATCTCCCTTAAACTGTATTCATACCCTTCTGGATGCAAAGCCATAATCTACCTTTCATTAACAGTCTGATTATTTCCACACTTTTTCTTAGTCTCTTCACTAACAGGGCAGGAAAATAACAACAAAAAACTTCTGTTAGGCCCAGTGCAAGGCTTTCACATATTGTATTCACCAAACCGATCTTTAACTGACTTCAATCTGGTGTCTAGGACTTGTGGAAGAGACGTTATCATTCATTAGTATGTTTGTTCTCTCTTCTTGGTGGTCACTTAGCTGGACCACATGCTCTTCCTCTCCTGAAGCTCATGGCAGAGATCCAGCCAATGGGAACTGAATGGAAATGAGGCCACCATTCCCAAGCTGGGAAAGTTAAGGAAACCTCCCATTTATAATCCTCACTTCTTTTTCCCAGCCACCCATTTAATAAACAATACCCCAAGTACCTAGAAAGGGCTAAAGCCACAATAAAGACAGAAGCTGCGTCCCTTGATCTCATGATGGGCACGGTCCATTCCTCTTGCATCCCCCACTCCATTCCCTGCTACCACCAAACTGTACTGAACTGTGTGATAAGAGCAATAAAGAAACCCTTATGATGTGGGGCCACTGAGATCTGGAGGTTATTTATTACAGCTGTTAGCCTACCCAGACTAATACAACTCTCCATTATAAAAAGCTAATAACTGCAAAGAGCTAATATTCAACAGATCCAAAAGAGTATACATTGTGAAGAGATTTTAATAAGCTATTTCATATTGCTGATTCTGAGAATACATTTTTGGGGGGGGGAGCCCCACAATGCTGCCCTTTCAAATAAAAACTCTCCAAATAATGATTTTTATGATCAAATTTTCCTATCATAGAAATCTTTAGGTCATGATAGATAAATTCTATGAAGCACACATTGTAATATATGACTGGTATCAAGATATTCAGGACATACTAATAAGCAAAGCATGGATGGACAAATCTAATTTAAGGCAGTCCTGCTGAGTCATTTGAGATATCTATCTACCCAAAATGAACATAATCCATTAGCATCAAAATAACAAATTCCCCCAAATGCAAAGGGGTCTAGTTCTGTTCATGACTTTTATCAGCATGGCATGTGGCTAATATTCATTTATCAAACAGTAAGGGCATTGTTTTGCACCCAAATAATTATCAGTTAATGAAGCTTAAAAAAAAAGAGTCTCTTACATCTAGATTGAATTAGTCTTTCTATGGTGCTTACCCTCCTATTCCTAAATACTTAAAATCTTCCCATAGTAAATGAGGTCAGCTTATGTAAGCTCAAAAGCAATAGGATATTTTAGCCTCCGAGCATAATAGCAAGAATATTAGAACACATTCACTCAATTCAGAAATTGAGTCTATTATTCCATACTTGGTCACATGCCTTTTACAGTTACAAATATAGTGAAGGTACATCATAAAAATATAATCTCTGAGGTTCTCTTAGAAGAAAATTTGAAGTCCCAACAATCCCACTTGATAGAAAAGAATACAAAGGGTCTGAGAGATACTGTGGCTCCACTAAAGCCACTCAAGATTCTGTTCCTGAACTGAGGAAGGCATCTTCTGACCCCCTTTTTGTAGCTGCTTCTCCCTGTGACAACTGAGATGACAGAGGTTCTTATGTTTTGCTGGGATCCTTGCCACGCTAGGACATCAGTTTTCTGATGGGGAAAATGGGTTTATTTTTTCTAGCACTCTTCATGCAATTGCACTTGCACACTAAAGCAAAGGGAGCTGGATGCCTAAGTGCAGGGCACCCCTGAAAGTTCTCAGGAGGCAGAAGGCTAAGGAGGAAGGTTATGATATGAGCATCCATTTCACAGACAATTTGGAGATCTAGCTTTGTCTCATCTTTCTTTCCCTCCAAGGTCTCCAGAGGACTTGGCTGTGGAAACTATGTCTACTGAAATCTTCGAAAAAGCTTTGTCATGTCTTATTGCCGACACAGAAAAATACTCCAGAGGCAAGTGACTTGCTGGGAAGCAACAGCCAGCTGGAATGAATGAAATCGCCAAATCTTCCTGGTAATGTTGTAGTTGGGAGCATAGCAGCATAGCCTGTGGTTGCCATGAGCAGAAATCCCCGCAGAAGAGCTGATTTAAAGTAACTTTCAAGTTACAGTGGAAGTGTTAAAACCTAGTACATTGACAAGTACTAGGTAGAATAGAGAAATCCAGATAATTCACAAATGAATTGTCTTTTATTCCTTCATTATTGCAACTCTCACATTTTCTCTTTCCAGAAGAACTTTTTTTTTTAATTTAACTCATGTACATTTCCAGTATGATTACATTGTATCTGACAGGTGAGTGTATTCACATTAGAAGGGCCACTAGAAAGTCCGGTGTCTTTCATTTGGTAGTCCCACCAAACAACAGCTACCATTTTTCAAATCAAACGTTGGGCACTCTACTCTTGAAACTCCTCCTAAATGTGTGCTCCATGGCTAGATGAGGGCTTTGTAGCATAACACGCCCATTCAATCGACAGGCACATTCAGCCAGCTTTGGATGAAAATGCCTCACTTTAGCTATTATTTTTTAAAAATCATGTCTATCAACAGACTGTGATATGGCTCTGGCAAAATATAGTTGAAACTGCTTTTCTCCTCATATAGTTCTACATTTTTCTGAAATGCACTCTGCTTTCTTTATGATGGAATTGGTCATGAGTGTCGGGGTTCTGGAAATAAACTTTTTTTTCCTTCCCTCAATTATAAAAAAGAAAAAAAAATTACATGCTTTGTTGTTGGCTTGGGGTTCCCTCCCCCAGTCCCAGGGAAATATTTCTCATACAGAAGAAAATGGACTTTGGAGAGGTATGAAGGACTCTCTATTTAAAATTCCAAATAGTGCTCTGGCTCATACGCCCAGCTCTTGCAAGACTGACCATATGTGAAATTTGAATGTAGATTACAGTGTTTCAATTTAACGAGATTAAGGTGTGATTACATTGGTTATTTTGTAATTTCATACTTTCTCCATTAAGGGAAGTCAGCATTTAAGATCATCTCAGTCATTTTTAATAGCATGCCTAAGTGGGGAAAAAAATGCTTACCATTTTAAGTTACCAGCCACTTAATTTATTTAGTTTTTATTTTCTAATCAGTTATTTCTTAAAATACAGCATTCTGTATCTTCTCCACAGTAATTCAAATCACAAGCCACTTCACTAACTTCAATTTCTATTTTCTAATCTTGTTTTCTTAAGAGCAATCTCTCCAAATATTCATAGTGGAAGAAGAGGGCAGGAAGCAAAAAAACTTAAAAATAAAAAAGATACTATAGTGGCACCCAGGGGGCTCAGTTGTTGAGTGTCTGACTCTCTGACTCTTGATTTTGGCTCAGGTCATGATCTCAGGGTTCTGGGATCAAGCCAGGGGTCCAGCTGCCTCTGTCTCTATGCTCAGTGGGAGTCTGCTTCTTCCTCCCCACCTCCCTCCCACCCTCCCTGAACTTGTGTATGTTTTCTCTCACTGTCTCTCTCTCTCACTGTATGTTCTCTCACTGTCTCTCTCTCACACAAATAAAATCTTAAAAAGAAATGGAATATTTAGACTCAATTTACAATAGAAATTTATATTTATCCTTTCTTAAGGAGGAATAGTGTATAATAGATTGATTCCCATCCTGGCTTTTGCTGAATACTGGTGTCCCACAAGATACTAGTTTCACTGAAATAAGTAAATCACAGCCAAACCCTAATGAGAAAGGCTGAATACCTTATCAGTTTCTTGGAGAGTCACAATGCATATTTGCATACTAAAGTCTCTTGGATGTTCTTCAGGAAAGAAACATACACACACACATACACGTACACACACACATATATGTATATATATATTTAAACAATTATATCCACATTGTATTTGGACATAGATCTTTTTTATCTTCTTGAGACATCTAGTAAGGAACACAGTTTGGAAAAACCAATTATAGCTTGAAATGCATGGATTTTAGGATGTGTTTTCAAATCTCTAGCCTTGACACAGACTAGCTATGTGACTTTGGACAGGTTACTTAACCTCTCTAATACCCATTTCAGTTTTCAATGCCAACCAATATTTACTGAGAATCTATGGTGTGCCACGGGCCTGAGCTATCTAGGCACAGGGAACAAACAGCACAGTAAACAAGAGACATACCCCACCCTTTAGGTAATTTGGGGTCATGTAGAAGAGATGGATGTTAAACAAATACATGTATAATTAGAATGTTGATAAGGGCCAGAAAGGAAGAAAAAAAAAAAAAAGAATAAGTGGAGGAAATAATTACAGGGAAAGGCTAATGTAGATTGAGTGGGCAGGGAAGTTCTCCGAGGAAGTGACAATTAAGTTGAGTCCTGAAAGAGATGTAAGATCTGGCTAAGCAAATGTGGCACTGAAATGTTTCAGAAAGAGAAAAAAGCAAATGTGAAGGCCTCCAGACCAGTGTTGAATACGTCTATGCTGACTTTCCTCAAGAGAGAAAATATGAAACATAAAACCTACCAAGCTAGAGCTTTCTTCATCTTGTTGGACGAGCTTTTTGTATCCAAGGTGTAGCGAGAAGACCAGTATGGATGGGACATAATGCTGGGGGCAAAGGTGAGAGAGCAGTAGGGGCATTTGAGAGTCATGAAATGTGCAGGAGTCAGACCTAGGTGCAGGTGCCCAGTATGCACATGAAGGAGTGTGGGTTTCACTCTAACTGCAAAAGATGTTGGAATGGTTTCACCTGATTTAAGTTTTTTTTTAAAAGATTGTATATGAAAACAAGGATATCGGTTAGAAGACTGTTGCTCAATAAGGATTTCAGATTCCTCATTTGCAAGACTAGGGTATCATTTCTTAAGTCATACTGTCACAGGAAAGAGTAAAACCTATACAAGAGATTAGCACAGAGAAGGGCCAATATGGAGCTTCCTGGTCACATTCCTCTCCTGAGACATGGAGCCAAACCCATCTAGAGACTTCCATATGTCTACATTGACCTACCCACTCCCAACTGTGCATTCCATCCAGATTTCTGAATTACAGCCTCTTGAGAATGTCTGTATTTTAAATGGGCTACACTGTGAATAACTGCAGACAGAATGCCTTCTCTACTCTATCACTCCTTCCCTGGGACTAGTGGGAGAAAAAACACTGACTCTTCTCTATGAATTCAGAATCCCATCATTGTGCAGGGTGTCACCATGATAATTTTGGGGTTCAAATGTGCTTGACTATCAGAATAGAACTGAAATGCGGGGAGTATGAGGTAGAGGGAACACCAGAAACTAACCGAAGAATAACTACAAAGCACATCTTAGAAAGTCTCTACACTGGCCATTTGGCCACTTTGCCTTTTTGAGGTCAAAAACCACTGCTTTAAAAATAAATAAATGATCCACTTTTTTCAACAAATAAATTGGGAGGGCAATAAAAGGATGCAGGGGGAAACTGCGGATTTAAGAGACTTAAACATAGTCACCAAACAGACAAACCTAAACCATAGCATTTAGGAAGACATCTCTGTGTGATCGAGAAAAGCAAGAAAGTGATAGTACAAAGTCAGATTAATGGTTACTTTCGAGGAATGCCAGAGATTTATGATGTGATGGTATGTCATGTATAAGGCTCAGGGTTCCAGTGGCAGGGGGCTGTCCAAATTCTTTTTCTTGACTTTAGTGGTGGTTACAAGGGTGCTGCTTCTTATTAAGTTACATATTTGTTTCATTCAGTTCTGTATCTGTGTTTTACTTTAAAATAAATGATTAGAAAGTAAAGAAGAAATTAAAATAATAAATTTTACATGTCAGTTATTTCAGTCAAGGCCACGACACAAATTTTCAAAGTCAAAAACAAAATAGAACTCGGGTTTCATGAAATTACTTGATTTGTCCTGCAATAGGAAAAAAAAAGAAAAGAGAGAAATAGAGAGAGAGAAATGACAGTATCATATTTTTTGTGTGGAATTTTTCTCTCCTTTCTGATTGCTTATCATAAATCACTAATTAAACTGTTATTTCATTACAGAGTTTAATTAATATATATGTCATTTAGCTGCCCTCATATCTTGATACAGTAAGACAAAAGTATAAATTGAATGAGCAATAGAAAACCATTATTGTTGATAAAACTTTAGGATAGGTTATAAAAAATCTTACCTCCCAAAATGGACAATTAATTTTATAATTCCTTATTTTAATTTCTAAGGAGTAATTCTATAGTATAGTCAATAGATTTTAATATGATAATAAGTAATTAATTATAGCCTTTCATATGTGTGTGTATACATACACATACACATATAATAAACATATGTACAATATAAAGGTATGAAAATACTTGCCTAAACTACCTTTATCTATCCCAGACATCAGAAGGGAACACATACAAGTCTAGTTCTTACTGATTGTGAAAGACCTTTCACTTGTGGAAAATTTCCAGGTTCTCTGATCATGTCATCTTTACTTATTCGAGCACAAATTGTTTTATCTTCTCATGATATAATAATAATTTGATAGAAATTGGGATATTTCATATTTGAGTACTCTATGAAAATGTCAATTGTTACCTGCTAAGCAAGTAAGGGAACTCACTCTAAATGAGGGGCTTATTAATAAACAAACCACCCTCCTTTCACTTTAACTTACTCTGTTTTGGAACATATGGCATCTTTCTATATTCAACAAAGAGGGGCCTTTGAAACCAAAACATGAGAGAACAATAGTAGGATGGAAGGCATTCTTTGTACAAGGTAAATGGAACTACTGGGGCTACCGTACAAGATATTTTTCCTACTGTAACAGAGTGCCAAATTATCACAGCATCAACAGTATGCGAGTCCACAAAACTGCTTTATTAACTCAGAATGCTGGGATATTATGAATCACATCTGCATGAAAACAAATGGCAATGCTTAGCTCAGAAAAAAAATGTGGATTTTCAGAAGTTAGAAATAATACAGTACTCATATATAAACAACAGATTACCATATTTTATCATTTCTTTTCCCTTCAGTTTTAACCCCCTTTAAAATACAACAAATATACAACTTAAATATTTCAAAGACACCAACAGGGGTTCAGTCTAGCCATTTCTACTGAAAATATTCATAGACCACGGAATTTTTAAGAGTCATTTTACTGTATGTAGCCACTAAAGCGTATTTTGCACTCTGAGTCTCTCAGCATGTGAGAGAGATCTAACTGGAAGTGTTCATTGGCATATCGGTCCCCACAATGCTCTTCTGAAGCTACTTCCCCACAGGACAAGGCTGCAACCTTTGACAATGTAGTGGGATGTCTGGATATACCCGTCACAGAAGGGCTGCTCTCTGACTTGAAAATCAAGAAGAGCTAGGTGTGAGGAGGAATGGTAACAAATGAAAACCAAAAAACTCTCACAGCTTCCACGGGAAAAACTTCATGGGTTAACTTCCATTACAGAATAACCACTGGTTAGGGCAAATGTTACAAAAAAAATAAAATAAAATAAAATAAAGAAGAAGAAGAAGAAGAAGAAGAAGAAGAAGAAGAAGAAGAAGAAGAAGAAGAAGAAGAA